>NC_064810.1:86437375-86446260 GCF_023721935.1 Panthera uncia
TTCTTTCTTTCTTTCTTTCTTTCTTTCTTTCTTTCTTTCTTTCTTTCATCTATCTATCTACCGACTGACCGACCAACCAATCATCTACCTGTGTATCTACCTATGTACCTACAGATCTGCTTATCTAGCTAATGGGCATTATACTGTTCTTGACATAGAGTACACCTTTAATTATATATGATTATTACATGATTTATCAGCCAACTACATGTCCACAAATGTCTGAAGTAAACCCTGCTAAAAAGACTGCATAATTCCCTAAATATGGCTGTCTTGTAGGCTAACTTCTTTCACATGTTTAAGAATGGAGAAAATCTACCTCATTGTTAAAGGAAAGTCTGTAATAGTCTAGAAACAGCATAGTCTAGAAACCAACTTTTTGGAGGAGGTGGGGCTAATACTTAGCATTTATTATCTTAGGTAAATACTGTTAAATATGTAAGGAACTTGATACCCAGAACTCAAAGGAAACTTTCTTTAAAGCCACATATTTAAATAGCCAAATGGGTGTGAAAACCCAGGTCCACCTGTGTCGAAGCCTGAGCCCTCTGTAGTATTCTATAGTGTGTTATAAGAGAAACTTGGCTAATGGACGTTTCCCCAAATGCCTCTCTTGTTTATCATGACACATCTATAGATATTCATAGGCAGCCTTTTTCCAAATGGAAATGAAAGTTTCTGTTCTAGATTTCAGGATCCTTGGTTTGCCAAGTGAAGAGAATGAAAGCATAGAAGGAAGGAAGCTTTATGTCAATTTTTCAAAGGCAGCAGAATTGGGAGCAGCTATACTAAAATGAAAAATCAGAGCAAAGCAGAATAAGTGGAGAAAAGACAACAAAGATATGATTGAGAAAGTATGCTTATTGAATTATTACACAGGATGAGGCAGGAGAAAAAAAAGATGTTTCCACTAATGATGACTGATTGTTGGAAAAGATATTTTTGAAACAAGATAGCCCATTCTCCACAAGTCAAGTGACAGGACCACATCCAAATTTTAACAGAAAAATGTGGCTATGATAGAGTGCGCTTGTATGAACATCACAGGCAGAGCTCTGTCAATTGATGTTTCCCGCGACTAAAGCAAGATATTACTGAAGTTGCACGTTCATCACTTTCTAAACTAGATGTCAGAGATCTTAAAACACTCCAGAAGGAAAAGTCCCATTTTTTATATGGTGAAAGAGATAAAGCACACAGCAGGAAATGTAATTCTCTTGAGAATTCTTCCCAAAGGATTTGATAGAGCATAGCATTTCTTATGTGGTTTTAAATAAATATCCTACACAGAAATTTTAGCTTTTGGATCCAATTAAAACCATACTTCCTGTGCTAAATACACGTGAGGACACACCAGATTTGAATCTACAACATTACCATGAACCTGAAGGGATGTCTGTTTTCACTCCTCTCATGTAGATCGAGTTAGAGATGCTTGATGTTTGAATAAGGCAACCAGAACACTTAAGGTCATAAAGATGAGGAAGGAATGAGTGAAACTGTCCCCTTGGAGATGACAGGACATTTAAGTAGAAAGTTCTCAGGAATCTGTGAAACAACTACTAGAACTAATAAGTGAACTTATCAAGGCCATATAAAAATAAATTATTACAATACATTTAACAGCAACCAATTAGAAAATAAAAATTATATTTAAAAGTCTACTTAAAATATTATCAAAACACCCATGAAATTCTTAGGAATAATTTTAACAAAAACATGCATGACCTTTTCACTGATAATTATAGGATATTCCTGAGAGAAATTATAGAAGGCCAAATATAGAAGGCCAATGTATATGTATATATACATATATATAACTTAATATATAAAATATATATAACTTAAGATATATAATATACATAATGTATATATAACATATATATAATTTATATGTATAAAATATATATACATATATATAACATATATGTAACTTAAAAAAATATATAAAATATATATAAACTTAAAAGAGATTAGGGAGACATGGCAACTAAATCCATTGGATACCAGATCAAAAAATCTGGAACTATTCCATACATTAATACATTTTTCATAAAATATATTAATGGAACAATTGTTGAAATTTGAACAAAGTATGACATTGAGGTAATTATACAATATTAATGTCAATTTTTAATTTTGACAATTATCCTGTGGCCACATAATAGAAAGTACCATTTTTTAGAAAGAAATGCTGAAATATTTAGGTATAAATATACATTATGTCTCAAACAGTTGAGAAATCAGTGTGTATTTGTGGAGATTATATACAAACACACACACGCACATACACACACATAAAGAGAGCAGACGAGAGAAAATATGGTAAATGTTAACATTTGGAGAATATGGGTGAACTTATGGGAATTCTTTGTACTAATTTTGCAACATTTTTGTAAATATAAAAATATTTCAAAATTAAAAGTTTAGAAATTAATATCCAAGATAAACAATATAACTTTAGGCAGTTTCATCTATAATAAAATTTTCAAGGGAACCTTTTGGTCTAAAGATCAATGAAGTCAGTGTGATTTTAAAGATATAGGTAAGGATGAATAGAAAGCCATAGCAATTGAGACTATGTAATTTTGAAATAGTCATAGAAAAATTTATCAGGAGAGAGATACCTAGAAATGCTATGTGACAGAGAAAGGATAGTAGTTCAGTTGTGAATGGAGCCAAATGAATAGAGCTTGTGACAACTAGTTATTTATGTGGAAAAAATTATGATTAATTTTCTACCTTCCAACATAAAAAATATCTAGCTGATTTAAACAATAAAATGTGAAAACAAAGAACTCAAACTTTTAGAAGAAAATATTTTTTTTAGTGCTTTAATGGTTTATTATATAATTTATTGTCAAGTTAGCTAACATACAGTGTATACAGTGTGCTCTTGGCTTCGGGAGTAGATTCCTGTGATTCATCACTTACTAGAAGAAAATATTTTTTTGATTTGGCATAGAAAAAATAGTTTTTAAATATTATATAAAAACTACAAACCACAAGGGAAAAGACTGATAAATTCAATAATGTTTTCAACTGTATCAAAATATACCTTACAAACATGAAAAAAAAAAATCAGAGCCTATGAGAAGATATTTAAAGATTTTAGTACTTAGAATATCTAATGAATTCCTTTTAGTCAATAAAAAAAAAGAAAGAAGCACATTATAGAACACTGAGCAGAAGATATGAGGCGGCAGATATGAGGAGGATGAAGATTCAATAAGAGGAAAACAAGTAACCCAATTTAAAAATGGACAAAAGATTTAAACAGACACTTCAACAATGAAGATGCAAGTATGGCAAATAAGTACATAAAAGATGCCCAACGTTGTCATTAATTAGGGACGTGCAAATTAAAACCACGATGAGAAACCACTCACGGCCTACTAGAGTGGCTGACACCAACAACAAAACAATTTGACATTACCAAGTGCTGTGAGGACACATAGTGACTGCTGTTCACGTGATGCTGGTGGTAATGTGAAATGGTACAGTCACTTGAGTACTTAGAACCACCCAATGGGAACTCTTTTTAAAGATGGACAAACTGAGGGGCACCTGGTGGCTAAGTGGGTTAAGCATCTGACTTTGGCTCAGGTCATAATCTCACAGTTTGTGACTTCAAGCCCTGCATTGGGCTCTGTGCTGACAGCTCAAAGCCTGGAGCCTGCTTTGGATTTTGTCTCCTTTTCTCTGCCCCTCCCCACTTATGCTCTGTCTCTCAAAATAAACAAATGTAAAAAATAAAAAAATAAAAATAAAAATAAAGGTGGAGAAACTGAGAATTAGAGAAGTCCATGCTGTGCCCATGGACACCCAGTTCATTATTCTGATTAATATTAACTTTTAATTAGGGATCTGTATGCTTATTGGTTTGAAATTCTTTTAACCCTCAGCGTTCACAGAAATAAGACTTGAAATTTGCTTACGATAAATACTCCTGCATCAGAAGTGATTTCTCTGGCTTCTGACCATATAAAGATCACTGTGAATGTGCAGCTTTACCCTGTTATAATTAAAGGAAAGAGAACTGATCTCATTCTTCTTCATTTTAGAAACTGTAAACATGTAGGAAAAATGCCTTTGACTTTTGACCAAACAGGAACAGAATTAAAAATGAAAAAAGGGATATTTTGGAATTTCCACTCTCCTCCCTTCCCTACTGGGTTTGAAGGCCCTTTCCTTGTATTTGTTCTTCACCTTCAGAGATTGACACTATTTAATTTCCAGGGACTTCAGTCAGGAATAAGTATCACGTCATGACTTGAGGTGTAAGAAGAGTCTATTCCCACTGAAGCAATCACCTCACAAATTGACATCACCTCTATTTGTATATTTTGAAATATTTCCTGATATTTAAAATTTCATTTGTAGGGGCTAAGGTAGGCAGAAACAGCAATGTTTTCTTTATTCTTGAAAGCTGAATAATATATAAATAAAAAGTAAAAGAAAATCTTTAGACATTAATTCTAAGTACTGATCAATTTCTAATATTACCAAAGGAATGAAAGATACGATGCTATAGGATCTGTATAGGATCCTAACTCCTTTGAATTGAGACAATTGCTGTTTAGAAAAGTATGTTAAATATATACAATATGTCACAGAGAGACCCAGAATCATACTTGTTTTTTCTTTTCATATACAACCTCACTGGTTAATAAAAATATGAAATTCTGAAGTTTGGAAATAAATGGTATAGAATCCATTTTACAGACATTTTGAAACTATACTATCTATGTGATCAGATGGAAACTTCTGTATCTTGACACCTAAGAAACACATAATTCTATTTTAAACTTTCTATCATTCTCAGCACTTTTAGCCTTGAATGCTATGCTCTTGGCATAAAATTTTTATGATCACAAACTCCTTGCTTTAACTCATATTTCAAAGTATGCTTTGGGGGAAAAATAGCCCTACTCAAAACAGTACCCATCTTTCCACAGTGACTGTGCCACTCTCACTTTGACATTTCCTAAAGGTCATTCTTCAGGTTTCAAGATCATGTTGCTGATTTTTCTGTCTCTTTTTGCACTATCAGGGAAAGAGAATATTCTGCAAACGTTTCCTGGGCTCCTCTGTTCCCAATGGAGATTAAACAGAAGAAAACTGATTCCTTAAGGTTCAGAATCTCTAGGCTAGCTTCAGATTCTTATTTAGATACAAACACTCATAGCTTTCAGAAACCTAAAGAATCTTAGACATAAAGCACTGAGGGATTATAAAATCTTTTCAGAGGCCACAGTCTTTCCTAAAAATGAGAATGAAAAATATCATCACCACCACTGTAAACCGTCCCCCCCACCCGGAACGTGCAGTGTTTTAGTTCATTCAGCCTCTGTTGGAAGCAAAACTCATCATCATATCAAGGCATTTAGCTGTAATTCAGTGATGATATCTCAGATGTTGAGCCCATGTGTGGAGAAACATGAAACAAAGGGGGTCCTAACATTTACTGGATACGACATATATTCCCACTTAATCTTCACAGCTCCATGAGGTAAATAATTATTAGAATTCTTATTTTAAAGAGGGGGAGAGTGGGTCTAGGGCTGAAAAGCAGCTTGACCAAATACACAGATGAATCTGATTGGCTTTTGTTGCACATGTGGTTATCAGGTGCACAATCCTCAAATGTTGGTGGACCAATTCTGTTTGGGTTTTATTTTCCTAAGGATCTTTGTTGCTGATCTTTAAAGAATTATAACTGTTGTTCTTATTAAGATCATTTAAAAGGTAGCTGACTGAACTCTTTCTCCTCCTGGAGAACCTTGACAACAGAGGCAGGATCTTACTCCGCTAATTAAAGCAGGTCAGGACGGTGTCCCTTCGGTAGGTGAATGTTGTCAATAACATCAGCATGAGTCACGAATTCGTCCACTGCTTGTTTCAGCCATTCAGGGGATTTCAGCTCAATCTATATGTGGTAGACCAAAGGATCATTCAGTTTAATTGGTTCTGTAGATTGTGCATTCTTGAAGGAACAGCAAATGTTGTTTGGGGTCTAATGTGAAGAGAAACAGGAGAATGGCTGCTGCAAAATGGAAATACAATAATTTCTTGCCTCCCTTCTGAAATGTTGAGAGATTAATGAGACTGTACCCATAACATCATTAGGCTCCTTAGAAGAAAGCCGCTATATATGCCCTAAACCTTTTCCTGCTTAGTTACTGTCATCACTGCTGGAAATAGTATGGGACTTAAATCTAAAGCTCTAGACCTGAGTCCTGGCTCTGCCTGTAATTACTTGTGAAACTTTGGGCAAATTACTTAACCTTTCTCAGTTTTTGTTTCTCCATATTCGAAATGAATATTTTAATATCGAATAAGATAATTTTGAGAATTAAATGAGCAAAAGCACATGAAAATGGATGGTAAGCCATAAAAAGTATACAAATAGTAGTTATACTCACATATCACTAGAAATTCAATACCACATTTGTATCACAAGATACCAATGGTTCCCAAAGTGTGCTCCATGGAAACTTAATGTTACAGATGTTCTCTAAAAAGTGGATTTTTAGTATTTGGGGCACATTTATTTATTGCAAAATAGCCTCTGAGTCTTGGGAGATGGTCTGTCTATTCAGTCGGTAACGAAATGTGGCTCTAGGTTTTCTGTTTTATGAGGCTCATGGTCACACAATATGCTTTCCTTTCTCTTTGTACTCCAGATCCGGTTTCAAAAGTGTATGTATTGTCTTTCCTGGATGGATCACTTCCATCCCTATTGATTCTTTTGCATTCTGCTCTCTTGAACCTTAGCCTCCTCCCATAACCCCTTTCCCCTCCCAGTGTATGCACACAGTACAAGGGACAATATGGATAGCAATTTGGTTTTTCCTAGTCTTGGAAAAAGAAGTAAAAAAAGCAACTAAAGCTGTAGTCTATTGATTTGTTTTTTATCCTAACAGTCCAGTTTATTGCTAGATTCCCTTTTTTATATAGCATTTTCAATCATTTTCTTTAAAGTTGCTCATAAGAGACTTGTCTAACTTCCTTTATTTTCCCAGGTCCCTTCAATCTAAGGTCTTTACATCATGCATCTTGAGGTTCTATATCTTCTGGGTAAAGATCTTTTGTCTCTTTTGAGAAATATATGCCTGCTTCTAAAACTAACGTAGCCACCTCTCAGAGGTGGAGAACAAAGCTTGAAGGGTAGAAAAGATGTTTTTCATTTTTGTATTAAAAACTCAATACTCTGGCTTAAACTTGCTGCAGACAAGCCATGTGTTTGATGTTCTAAGGGTGAACTACATAGTTCTGCTTCTATGCATGGTGCCACATCCCACATTCCACAAACAGGTTCCACTTGCGGCATCTGATTGAAGTAGAACGTGTTCCAATCTTAGAGTCATAGGATTTTAGAGCTGTGAGTCCACTTGGCCTATTATACTATATATCAAGAAAGGTATCACATATTTTTAACAGCTTTCTTCTGACGTCCACTGAAGTTTTAGAGAAAGTGTCTATTGTGAGCTATGAATAAGAAGCTGAGAAAGAGGAGTCAGAAAATATGAGACTTGGTTCAGCTAATATATGTATCCATACTAGGTAGGCTTTATATTGACTCCTCAATTCATTTATCTATTTACTTCAATCACTCATTTTTTAAGTATCATTTTGTGCAAAATGCTAGGGGAGTTGAGCGTCGCCTAGGTTCAGAATGGCCTGTTTGCTGCACACTTGGTACCTTTAGCCCTAATCGTGTTCCTATGGCAGAATCAGGCACAGCACTCTTTCTCTAGGACCTCCTCTGAATTCTTAGCATAGTGCTCCTGCAGCTACTCAACTCCATCAGAGTTGGCATGTGAGAAAAAACAAAACAAAACTATTGACCATCTCTCACCTAAGTGGTAAAGATTATAATATTTAAATTACTGAGCCATGGGGTGCCTGGGTGTCTCAGTCTGTTGAGCGTCTGACTCTTGATTTCAGCTCAGGTGATGGTCTTACAGTTCATGGGATAGAGCCTCACATTGGGCTTTGTGCTGACAGTGTGGAGCCTGCTTGGGATTCTCTCTCTCTCTCTCTCTCTCTCTCTCTCTCTCTCTCTCCCCCCCCCGTCCCTCTCCCGCCTCCCCCTTCCCTGCTTGTGCTCTCTCTCTCAAAATAAATAAATAAACAAAAAAGATAAATAATTGAGCCACTATGCTAACCATTTCACATAGTTTATCTCAGTTAATCCTCACAACACCCTGTAAAGGAGGTAAGATTATCATTCCTTTCTTACAAATGTGAAGCCTGGGGCTCAAAGTACCTTGACCATAGTCACACCAGTATAGCTGGAAACTGAATCCAGGCAGTTTTAATTGAGAACCAGTGTCCTGGAAATAGTTCTTAGAAAGGGTTTCATGATGTAAGAATATTAACAGAGAACTTAGAGTTCACTTATAAGTGACATTAATGAAAATAGAGTTGACATTACTATTTTGAGTTCCATTTCCAACTCTGACATTCAAAACCCACTTGATTCTAAAAAATTAGAATGGGAATAAAATACCTCTATCACAGGATTTTAGAGGAGATAAAAATGAGATAAATCAGCATATATGCAAAGTTTTTATAGTGAATGACCTACAAATGGACACTCAGTAAACATTGGATTGCTCTCTTTCTTTCCTAAAGTATATAAGGGAAAGTAGTGGATTCTCATATTTTCTCTGTCTTCTTTCAGCTTAGGAAATAAGATCTTTTGTCCTTCTGAACATTGGGATAGAGCCCTTGTGCCCCATTGAGATGATGGGAGACAGTCTGCCTACAGAAATGTCAGTAAGTCTTATCATCTCCATAGAAAAGCCACAATCATCATAACATATGTCTATATATCTCTATCTCTATCTCTATCTCTATCTCTATCTCTATCTCTATCT
>NC_064810.1:86446270-86450456 GCF_023721935.1 Panthera uncia
TATCTCTATCTCTATCTCTATCTCTATCTCTATCTCTATCTCTATCTCTATCTCTTAGGATATACATATTGGCCTAAAAGACTTGATACCTATCAAATATAGATTCTTCTGAGTTGAGCAGTAGTTGATGTTGTTGTCAGCCATTTACATTTTAACATTAATTGAAACTTCTATGAGATGGCTTTGTAGGGGGTCAGGATCAGAATGCATTGGTTTATGAGACCTTGGATAATATCCATATGGAAAAAAAGGAGAAAAAATGTAGGTGGTAGAGTGTTGAAACATGTCACCCACTTCTGGTCATGCCCAGGGTTGCTTCTGCATCCCTAATTGCCCACACAGCCTATGTAATGAGCGATTTCAAGGTACACATGTGTGTGGGGAGAAACAACAGTCTGGGTGCAAGGATATGACCTGTGTGGTATTTGGTGGCTGTAGAGAAAGAAAGAGGAGGATTAGTCTGTGACTTTACTTAAATATGCCTTACTTTGAGTCTGACATCATTTTGAAAGACTGGTTTCCTATTGGCAAACTGCTGGAACAGCCTTGGTGTATACCCTTGGGAAGTGGCTTCATATTAACAGTCATCCCTGTATTCCATCAAGGCCAGCAAATGACCCAGTGGCTTAAATTCTTCTAGTGACCAATTTCAAATGTAGTAAGTGAAAGATTGTTAAGAAACAAAACTGACCTCTAAACAAATCACCATTAGTCATAAGCCTTGCCTGAGGAAGTAATCTCAATGAGAGGTATTCACAGCTAAAGGAAGAGTGTGTAAATGAGTCTTAACATGAGACAACTTGGGTTCAAATACCAGCTTCACCATTTCAAATTGGTGTGGAACCTATTGTTTAAGTCCTTTCTTTTTTATTTGTTAAAATTTGGTTTAATGTTCTATTTCTGAGAGAAAGAGAGAGAGAGAGAGAAAGAGGGAGGGAGGGAGGGAGGGGGAGAGAGAGAGAGGGAGACACAGACTCTGAAGCAAGCTCCAGACTCTAAGCTGTCTGCACAGAGCCTGATGCAGGCCAAACCCACAGACCGTGAGATCATGACTTGAGCAGAAATTGGATGCTTAACTAACTGAGCCACCTAGGCGCCCCTTGTTTAATTCCTTTAAACCTGTATTTGTTAAACAGAAATATTAATATGTATCTTATTGCTGAAAAGACTAAATTAGAAGAATAAGTGAATATGTTTGGTATATTAAAATGATATGTTTTGGCCCTTTAGCTAAATGGCACTTGAAGTGTTCTGATCTATTCCAGGGGCATCTGGCATAGAAGTATAAATGACAATTCTGTGATCTCCTCACAACCTGAGGACTCCTTGGAAAAAGGGCTCCAGGCAAGTGAGTTTAGGAAGCATAAGATTGGTCCTACTTCTGTCGTTAAGTGGCATTTTCCTGGAGAACCATGAAGCTTATGCTAGACATCTTGTACACCATCTCTGTGTCTTAGGACCGCCTCTTGTTGTCAGTAGAAAGCTCAGTAGCTTTTCCACCAATTCTCTTTTTAGCAACAGAAGTTGCATTAGTCAATGAAGACACTGAACTAGGAGCCTGGAGATCTGAGTTTGCAAACCACAGAGAACTTCATGGGGCCTCTAATTTCTTACTTAGAAAATGGGGACTAGAAAGAAATGGAGGCAGAGAATGTTCTCCAATCTACAATTTAGCTCTCTGAGTCTATTTTATTCAGTCTTGATTCTACTTGACTGTCCTAACTCCTCATTTTTCTATCCTTGTTTATATCTCTATAAAAATGGACAATTTTTCTTCCTTGTTTTGTTATTTAAGATTTTGGCTTCCTTTAGAGAAGAGAAAATGTGAAATAGAATGCTAGGACTATTTAATTGTAAGACAATCTTATTCCAAAAATATTATATTGTGATAGAGATTCTTTTGGTGAATATGTATGAAAATTCAATTATTTAATTCTGTATCTATGTAAAAATGTGTTTCTCTAAATGCATACTCCTTTAATGAGGATAATTGGAGTTTCGAAAATAAGCCTTTATAACAGTGATCTCACTATTTTCTTATGTTGGTGATATTCAAGTTTTCTACTCTAGAGGTCACTATAATGTTAAAAATGGAAGACTTTTTCATGATAAGATCTTAAAAACAAGGTCCTTAAATCTGAATCTCACATAAAACTGAAAAAATAACTCTCTAACCACAAAAAGACACTTGTAAAATGACGATAATCCCAAACAGAATGTCCAAAGGGAATTAAACAGTGATTGAGGTTGGTGACTGAATTACATGCACAAAATACTTCCTCAAAGTTATATAATCTTGGGAACAACATATGATGAGCAGAAGGTGGAAAATAATGTAAAAGAAAACTAAACAAAAGAAAGTCATGAAGAGGCATCAGATAGAGTGGGAACAGATATTGAAGATCATATTGAGAAAGTCACTTTGCAGACTCTAGGGTGCCTACATGATATTTACATAACAGTGACAAGAGAATAGAGGAAAGAAATACCTGCATGCACATTAGGAGGGTCTACATTTTACAAAAATCACTGGTCTTCAAAAAGCCACATTCAACTCTTACCTCTCATTCTCATCCCATGGTCCTGCTTCCTTGTCTGTCTAGAAATCCAAGGCAAAGCTGTGATAGACTTTCACATACAGCCTTGCAGACTAGTTTATATCTGTCATCAATCTTGCTTCTTCTTGCTAGTATCAGAAGGAAGGATACACCACTTTTTGTTTAAATCTAAATTCTTTCAGTGTTTATGGCCCCATCTCTTCCCTACTCTGCCAAGATTTTCTCCATTAGACATTCTGCTTCTTCAGTGGATATCTTTAACCCTATTTTTAATTTTTTTTTAATTTCCTGGCTCATCTTTCTCAGCCAATAAACATGTTTGAGCATTTCTTTTTTTAAAATTTTATTTAATTCCAAGGTAGTTAATATATAGCGTAATAATGGTTTCAGCAGTCAAACTTAGTGATTCATCCCTTACATATAAGACCCAGTGCTCATCACCCACTTATCTTCTCCCCCCTCCAGCAACCTTCAGTTTGTTCTCAGTATTTAAGACTCTCATATGGTTTGCACCACCCCCCTCTGTTTTTAGCATTTCTTATCCAAAATAGGAAGAAGAAAGAAAAATGAACCCAAAAACCCTTTATCTTTTGATCTTGCTTACTGACTATCCATCTGGTCCTCCAAATCTCTGGTAAAAATAATCTATAATCTCTTCTAAATTTACTATTTAATTCACTAACAGTATAATGTTTGGCCTCACCATTCCTCAAACTGGCCTTACTGAATGACCTTCTAATTGACCAATTCAATGGATATTTTTTAATCCTGCTTTGTATACTTTCCTTTGCATTTGACATTACAAATTATATCCTTGAACTTTCTAGTCTTTTATTTTTGGTGACATTTTATTCTTCTCTTTTACATATATACCTCCGGTCTTTGCAGACTGCTCTTATCCACTGACCGCTTCATTATTAGAATCCCCAAGTCACTCCCAATATTTAAAAGTCTTCAATGGCTCTCCATCACCATCACATAAAATCAAACCTCTTGATATGGCATGGCAGGCATTCCATAATCAGATGCCTTGCCTAACACAGTATCTTGAGCCTAAATTTATAAATATTTGCAAAAGGAAAATATGTAAAAATAAATGCATGTAGTTCTTAAATTTTTAGAGTTTTCACTAATTTAATGTTTTCATGTGTCTATTCAAACTTGGACCATGAATCACAATTTTTGTTTGGACAAATTAAGTCTCTAAATGTTTGGCTGATATAAGGTAATAAAATATAGCTGTAGTGAATCATGCCAATCTATCCACTTAAAATAGGAAATGCTTTATTTTGGCATAAGGGCCTTCTTTGGGGAACTTACCTCCTATAATAACATATGGCCAAGTTTTGAGCGTGGAATTAATTTTTGTCACTATCACATTCCAAGAATTCTAAGTATCATTTACTCTTCTTTCCTTAAAAGACCTAATAATGTTATATTTATTGAACCTAGTATTTATTTCAGCCATGAAAATGGTTATTTGCTTTGCTTTTTTCATGTATTATTCAGTATCTATTACACCTGGTCATTTTTTCCTGGTGCAAAAGCAATCATTGACTATATATATACATATATACATATATATATATACACACATATATACACACACACACACACACACACACACA
>NC_064810.1:86750556-86860357 GCF_023721935.1 Panthera uncia
GTTTTTGTTTTTTTAACTATCATCGGGGCGCCTGGGTGGCTCAGTCGGTTAAGCGTCCAACTTCAGCTCAGGTCATGATCTCACAGTCTGTGAGTTCAAGCCCCACATCGGGCTTTGTGCTGACAGCTCAGAGTCTGGAGCCTGTTTTGGATTCTGTTTCTCCCCCTCTCTCTGACCCTCCCCCCTTCGTGCTCTGTCTCTCTCTGTCTCAAAAATAAATAAATGTTAAAAAAAATTACTTTGACTACGATCAAGGCAGTATAGCAGAAAATCAGCTGCTTATCTACATGTCTGGCCTATATTACCTATCTGCTCAGGTGTCCAGGAATTCACAGCTGGGGTAAACAGGTGCTCACTACCTCCTCTGGCTTCCTTGGTAAGTTGGCCTGAAATGGTGCTAGACCTTAAATTGCCTTCAGTAGTGCTCAGAAGGGTTGGATCCACTCATAGGTTTTATCAAACATATACTTGGTAGAAAATAATTCAGAAATTTATTATCTCCCCAAAATTGAATGGTGAAACCTTTGCTTAGAATCTGAAGTTTGGTTTGCATGTCACGCAGACTATCCTAAAGCACAGCTCTGATCACAGAGTCTTGCAGAGTATACGGCACCTCTGAGAGACCCAGGACATCCTAAATAAAAAATCATTGTTTCCCATGTTACTGGCTCCCTATTTCTTACCAAATAAATTTATTTGCTTTATCCCAGTGGATTTAATTAAGCACTAGAATACCTTTCCGACATTGTCCTCTCACATTTGGTCTTGAAACTCTTTGTTCACAGATCTAAAAGAATATTGTAAAACCATGTATCTTCTCATAGACTTTTAAGTTGGTATTGAAAAAAATGTTATTATAAGTTTAAATAGTTATAAAAACATAATTCTAAGTATTTATGTCTTTAATAAACATTATAATAACATTTATTATATTATAGAGTATAATTATTATATTACTTTATATGTATCCAGTGAAATCTAAATAATATAGTAACTTGACAACCACCAAAACCTATTTAAAATGCTCTTAAATATGATCTTCTTTAACAGATTTTTTAAATTTTTTATTTATTTTTGAGAGAGAGAAAGAGAGAGAGCGCGTGCGTGTGCGCATGAGCGGGGTAGGGTCAAAGAGAGAGGGAGACAGAGGATCCAAAGCAGGCTCTGTGCCCCAACAGTCAGTATTTTTATGTCACTCACTTTTGTGCTTAAACTTGTATTTCCATACTTCTTCCTCAGAATTTTATTCTAATGTAGTTTTATGCTTGAAAGTCTTTTACTGATCATCTCACTATATATCCCTGCAACAACTATCCATCTATCTAGATATGTAGCTTTTTCTGTGACCATAAGGGACTAAGCATTAAATATTAAAGTTACAATAATCTAATATTTTTGGCAAAAGTAGATGGCACCACCCTTCTATGAATCTGAATAATGTTTCAATGAAATATGAAATACTAATTTGCCTGCCATATGCATTCCTTTTTCTCAAATGTGTAATAATCTGTTGGAAGTGACATTTCATTTTCTCCCTTTCCTTGAAATCATCCAAAAATATTCCCCTGAGGAGCAGCAGACAAGGAGGGACATGTAACTACTCACCAAGCTCTCAAGACTGAGATTGGTGACCATGCTGAGGGCACTCTGAAGAGATTGACATTCACCAGCATGCCTTTTACAAATCTTGATTATTCTAATTCCAAGGTAGACAGATATACTGAGCATTGTCATGAGTTTGTTGCCTGAATGAAAAAAGATGGCACAATCTTCAGCACTTCTTACCCACCAGGACTGATCTTCAGGAGAAATGCAGTACTTGACAACATTTAGGGGATGGAAGAAGGTAGCTCATTAAACATAATGTGCCATCATCAACTCTAGCCAATCCTACAATATTTATGAATTCCTATCATCTTGACTCCAGGCCATAATATCCTATTTCTAATGCCTAGCTCTGCCATAACCTTAATAAATGTAAGACAGAGAAAGATATGGAGCCCTACCACAGACAATGGCTTCACAGCAGGAGGCTTTGCAGACCCCACTATTTCAAGCATTTGTTTTGTTTTCTGTTTGCCACCTCACAGTATTCTCAGCCAGGGGCAATATACCAGAGTAAGATCCAAGATGGGTGAGAGCTGACCTTTCTTTGCCAAAACAGAAGAAAGGTGATTGTTAAAGATGGAGTGAGAAAGGAAAACCAGAACATTTTCACCCAGATCAGTTTGGAGAAAGATATGTAAAAGTAGGGAAGGGAGAGGGGGGAGGTCTGGGGCTTGATTCCATTGAAACTGTCCGTGCCTCTGAACCCCCGGAAAGCTTTTGTCTCCCCTAGGAGCACATGTACTTCAGTTTGAAGGTCATGATATAACCTGTATTGGAGAGTATTGAGGTTTTTTTGTACTATGTTACAATTTAATACAAATTAGCAGATTGCAATATCATTCATGATCTCACAGTTTCTGTGGGTCAGAAGTCTGGGAAGGGCTTCACTAGGTCCTCTCCCCAGGGTCTCACAGATTGCAATTGAGGCAGCAGCCAGAGGTGCAGCTCAATTGAGTCTCAGGATCCTTCTCCAAGCTCCCTGGGCAGCTACAGAATTTATTTCCCTGCAGTTGTAGAGCTCATGATGGTGTGCTTCTTCAGAGTCAGCAGGAAAGTTTCTGTACTGCTTTGAGTTTTTGACTACTGGACCTTCTTCAAAGGGCTCTCTGATTAGGTCGGACCCACCCAGCATAAGCTCCCTTTTGACTTTTAACTCAAAGTGAACTAATTAGGGACCTTAATTACAGCTGCAAAAATCCCTTCATCTTTTTCATATGACCTAATGACCTAATATAACCTATTCACAGGATACAACCTATAATATTTACAGACTCCATCCATGCTAAAGGGAAAGGATAAAATAGAACATGAACCCAGGGAGCAGGAATTTTGGTGGTCCTCTTAGAATTCTGCCTACCACACAGAACCAAACAGAACTTTCTAAATATCAAAATTTGCTGACAATCTCTAATGTTATTCATTTACAAATAAGTTCTATACATATTCTTTTTAACTAAATGCCCTTTTTCTATCTGACCCTGCTTTCAAGGTTTACTTCAAATGCTTTCTTATTTCCAAAGTTTTTGATCTGTATTTCCCCTATGTAGTCATGTTATTTTATTCATATTTATTATTCATATTATTATTCCTATTATTAGTTATTTTATTTGTATTTATTTTATAAATATTTTATTCCCTTCATAGATAAGTATCCTTGAATCAGGTGTGTGATATATCTTTACATCATCCATAGGATCAATGCAGTGCCTTGAAATAGAAGGCACTGAATTATTTGATTAACGATTAAATGCATAAATTAAAATTTGCCAATGTCTAAACTTGAGGATGTTTCCAGCTCTGACTTCTCAGACTTCCTCTAGTCTTACATTCAGTTATGTCTGCCACTAGGTTGTAAATGTGTAAAGAACAGGGTCAATGTCTTTTCTGTCTTCCCTAATACATTTCATCATAAACTGTAGCTCTAATTCTTACATGCATTTACATGTGTCTAAAATCAAGTGCCCTTATCTCATTGATATAGACTGACTAAGAGTAATCAAGCATGTGCCTACTGTGGTTTATGGTAATACGTTTTTTCATTATTTCCATTTATTTTGAGGTGGGGAAAATCAGTACTGTTCAAGTTTCTGAGGAAAAGGTTAGAGATGTTTGGCATTCCTGATGTCCAATGGTTAGCAGTTATTCTCCTACTGCCAGATTCTCAAGGAAAATTTGCATACAAGACCTACTACCGCAAAATATCAGTCTTCCTGTGGCTGTGGCCACAAACTCTCCTGTGGAACCCCCAGCTCTGGTGAGATGGACCAAATCACTTGCAAGCTACAGCGAAAATATTTGGCCTTCAGTCTAAAACCGAAAGAAAACCAAAATCAAATGAAAAACCACCAACAAAAAAAACACAGCCCTTTGTTAGATTTATGACAGATTCGTATCCTAATCTTGACCCTTATGATCTTGCCTCTCACATGGCCAGAGGGAATCCCAGGGGCAAAAAAGCTTCAAAGGAAATTATCTTTCTCTTGGGCTAAGAGCAATATTCAGCTAACGCATGCACTACTGAGCTTCCTATTCCAGAAAGTTCCCCCAATTTTCGAACCCATCAGTCATACAAAAGAGGAAGCCAACCACCAGAGCAAGTCATTCCAATAGGGAGAACTCCTAGGAGAGCAGGTCTTGCAGATATACACATTTTGAAACTCTGCAGGGGAGGGGGAGAAAACCACTTTCCTGAATTTAAAGATTAATACTATACTTGAACTTGTTCTATAACAGTCCTTGCCTTGTTTGGGAGACATCTCTGGGAGACTCCTGCCTGTCTAGTGATCAAATATGATGATAAATCTTTCTTTCTCCTTTATGGATCATGTTTCATTAGATGCTTACTGCTTTTGGTGATTGGCTCCCTTCATTTCTTCTTTTCCTAACCACCTGTCGGATATACATGAAAAGAATAAATAAGCTTGATGTTTAAAAAAACAAACAAAATCTAAACTAAAACCCTTTAAGCTAAATAGACCACTCTCTGCAACAGAGGAAGTTGCATAACTGCATAACAAGGAAAACTCCTGGAGGAGTGGGGGGGGGGGAAGCATATATGCAGGATCTAATTGCCAGAGTCTAATTAGTTTTTGACTAGTGCTATAAAACTTAGAGAGAAGCAAAGATAAATATTTCAGCTAATTTCCCCATGTACTGTGAATAAAAGAATGGAAATGATTCTCAAAATTGAATGTTATGAAGTCATTTGCAAAGTATATTAAGTCAGTTCTTCTATGTAATGAAGTGTCCTTAACAGTTTAAGAGACTTTTCAAGCGCTGACATTTCTCTCACAAAGAACATGGCTCTTCTGGCTTCATTATGACTTCTTGAAACAATCTGAACTTTAGACCTTTTCATCTGCCAGCTGAGGACATATCTACACACTAACTAGTGTTTAATAGCTGTGTAGGGCACCAAGGCTCAAAGTTATTCCAACTGTCATGTCCTAAATCTTTGGTTGGGCGACAAAATGTTGAAAGCCTGCTTGATAACACCTAATTTCTACACCCCCCCCAACCCCCGCATTCACTGAGAGAGTTGCACATTGTGCTGAATTTTATTCTTTTTTTAAAAATTGGATGATGTGGTAGAAGGTCATTGAGAAATGAATGTCATTACAAAACAATTCAAGGCATCCCTTCTTTTCCTTTGATCAGTTTTGATTCCCTTCACTGGAGACCCAATAACTCCCCCAAAAGTGGTCTCCCATGCATGATTACCTTGAGGCAATCTAGATGATGCTACATTAGGGAGGTAAGAAAGAGCAAATATCAAACCAGAAATTACTATGTATAAGTTTGCAAACGAGTCCATAATGCTCCCTTTGCCACCTTCACTTAGAGGGGAAACGTGTTGACTTTATTTTGAGTTATAGAGATTCTATTGCTCCTACCTTTAGCTTGGTGGCTGATAAGTGTATCCAATGTATGATTTCATTTTATAAAACAGTTGCTTCTTAATAGATCTTTATAGCTCTCATATTCATTTGTAGGGTTTAGCCCTATGTTTGTACTGCAAAAGAACATATTTTCTTTTCTAATTCAAAAGACATCCATTGTGTATTTTATTCTGGAATGATATGTTTGCTTTATAATGAAAGTTTCCTTTCATTATGTATTTATGCATTTATAATTTGTTGACACCATCTTTTTCCAATGCACAATTCACTGTTTCTATCTGTAGAAGAAAACATAAGACAAAAGAAACTGCTGCTTGCTGCAAGTTCCTTGAGGGTAGAGAAACTAATTCCTAGCACAGTCTCTGGGAAATAGCAAAAATTCTTTGTTCAATTAGTGAATGAATTTGTGAAATAGCAATATCTACAAGAATATATGTGAACACATACAAAATTTTTACAAAGTGAATTCACTATACTTAGGAATTAACTACGTAGATTAACGATAGTAATTAACTCAAGTTTTGGCCTTTATATATTTGGAAGTTGCAGATGCAATTTAGAGGTAACCAAAGGCTATTTTTCATAAATCTATGAAGGAAATAGAGAAAAGAAAATATGACATAGTTTCCAATAATGGAAATAGATAAAATCCTGGCATCTACCTCCTAATATATTTATAATTTCATGTCTATGGCTGCCGTAGACAAGCATAAAAATTGTCATCAATTCTAAGATAATTAAATGGAAACACTGCATGTTAACATTATTCATTCATTCATGCAACAATATCTGTTGTTCACATTACATTAAATTGATTAAACTCTATTAAAACAAATTATATCAAACTACCTTCAATCTTGAGTGTCTATGATGCCAGAGTTCCATAATTTTTACCTCCCAAAATAGGTTCTATCATTAAACAATGAACTTCTAAAGGTCTAGGAACATATTTTATTTATCTCAGTATTCTCTTCACCCTGCACCTGAATTTTTATGGAATGAAAAACAGTGAAAGGTCTGTCAATTTCTGAGAACAAAAAATACACCAGGCTTCCTATATAAACATAAAATTAGAAAATTTATTTAACAATTTATAAGTATGAAATCCACATATAATTTACTAGGCTATCTAAGGAAGCATGAGGATTATGACTGACATTTAATTGCTTGGGGAAACCACTCAACAGAATACAGTTTGTGGGTCAGTGCTGGCATAGGAGCTGAGAGTCTCTGGCATTCTTATGATTTCATTCCCTTGACTTCTTTGGGCCTCTATTTCCTTAAATGGAGAATGAATGAACCAGATCCGTAGTTGTTAATATTTTTAATTCACATTAGCCTTTGTTCAAACACAAATCTTGGTTGGCACTTAGGCAAAATGAGATGCTAGTATTGAAACGGAGAGGCTAGCACCGCCCTCATTTACCCATCTGTCTTTCCTCTGCCTAACTTCCTGTGTTAGCTTCTCAGGGGGGTGAATCCTCAAGAAACTCTCACGCAACAAATACTAATCTACATTACTGAATCACTAAAATCCATTTTAGTCCTAAAATTGTGATTTTAGGCTTTGATACTCATGTTAACCTAGGTTATATCTCTATGAATATGAAAAAGAATATAGCCAATTACACAATGTGGCTACTATCTATACTGTTGTTTTCTAAACCGAACTCATTTTGATCATTATGAGTGAAATAATGAAGGAGTATACAACAATAGAGAAAAGTGACAAAACCTAGATCTCTTTTTTTAATTCTAGTGATCTTAGTGACCTAGTAATGACCAAGTACGTTCTCACCTTTTCCTTTTAAAGAGTAGCTGAAATTCGCCAAGCCAGGCTACCATTCTGGGATTGTTTGTTGTAATCAGAAGTGGAGTCTAAAGTCCTCACCAAGAGAATAAAAGCCTGAGAAACAAATAATCTTTAGAAATAATAAATAATAAATAAAGTAACTAAGATAAAATAAAATATAAATAATTAAATAATACAATAAAGGCTTAGAAAGAAACAAGTAAAAACTGTGCAATAGTGCCAAGGTCCTAGGTGGCGAGAGAGAGGGTCAGAAAGATCATTTAACTTTGTGAGACCAGAGGTTGGAATCTAAGAGTAAATTATCAAGTCAAATTTCATGGTCATAGAGACAAGAGTGAATGAAAAGAAATCACAAGTAAAGAATCAGAGGTTTCTGAGTTATTCCAAAGTCAAGATCCAGCATTTGTAAGTTATAAGCAGGCTGTGCATGTGAATAAGTCTAGCTTTAAGAACCAGGAATGGAGGGAACAGTTTGATTTTTTTTTTCCTGTGGCTAAAATGATTATCAAGGGATTCTAAATGCTTTAATTTTCCCCTTTTCCTATTACCCTGATAATTAAGAATTAGTGCTAATTAAATATGCCAGTTTATAGTTCAGCAAAAACAAAGACAAAGACATCCATTATTTAAACAGGGCTTACCTGTGGAGAAGGGAACCATAAAAGATGGCTTAATTTTTCTATCAAGGGTCTTTGAAAGTAAAAATACACATAGTTCTCTCAAAGTTCTGTCTCTAGGACTTAGAATAGCTCAATATTGACCCTAGGTTATGAAATTTCAAATCTCAATCTACCCTGAACTTTTGCACTAGATTCAAACCTAACCTTTCCCTGTTTGCTAATAACTACTTGATAAAGTGCACATAGGGCTTCACCACCCCCAAACACCCCTTTTCCTCACAGAAATTTAACCAGCTCTGTCAAAATCGCATATTTTATTCTCGATCACATATTTCCCCCTTCAAGTTAAAATCATGTACTAGAGATTCAAAAGAAATAAAAGTAGATTACACAAAGTAAAGCTCAATACCCCAGAAGGTGAATGTTAAGGGTTGATGTTTCAGCAGCCCAGGTAACTCCTTTCATGATAGACATGTGCCTTTGCAAAAACCTTTAGTCTCTTTAAGTCCTGATTTTCCTGCTTGAAAGATGGAAAATAAAAATTAAAGTAGTAAAATCTCAGTTTCAATTAGTGGAGATTTATGGCCTACTTTGGTATCAGGCTAGCCTGGTAACTGCCTCTCTCCAATTCTCTCTAGGCACACACCCACACATAGTTAGTCCATGATGGTGTCCAAATGCAGACACCTATAGATAACCACTAGAGTTATTCCTTCCAAAAATAAGGCCAGTGTCAATTGCAGAGAAAAAATGAGTAGGCTGATATAGCTATCAATCAACTGAACACTAGATAATTTTTTTTTTACTTCATAAATCACAGCACTCTTGCATACCTAGAAGAAGGTGGGAAAATACCTTTTGCTCTCTCCCTAGATCAGAGGATTGTTATCAGTGATTCTCAACCCTGGCCACACATTAAAAGGCCCTGGAAATGGCCTGAAGTAGGTAGAATTCTAAAGATGCCACCCACCCCTTTTCAATATTCCCAGGCCCTGGTTATCTGATCAAACACTAATCTAAGTGTGGCTGTGAAAGTTTCTGTAGATGGAATTAAGGCTAACACTAGTCAACTAATTTTAAAATAGGAAGATGATCCAGTGTGACCTAGGTGTGCCAGTGAAATTGCATGGGCCCTAGAAGCAGATAAGGAAGGCAGAAGAATCAGAGATAACACTGCAGAAAGAAAAGCAGGTGAGATGGGGCAGAAGCAGAGATCACAGAGATCCCAAGCACTGGAAGAACTCAAACCCCATGGCTACTCACTTTGAAGTCAAAGAAGCCAGGAGTCAAGGGATGCAGGAGGCCCCTACAAGTTGGGTATGATCCCCAGCCACAGCCAGCAAAGAAACAGGGACCCCGTTCCTCCATGGCAAAGAAACATGGACCCCAGTTCCTCCATGGCAAAGAAACAGGGATCCCAGTTCCTCTGTGGCAAAGAAAGGAATTCTGCCAACAACCTGAATGAACTCAGAAGCTCTGTCCCCTACAGCCTCCAGAAAGGAACACAACCCTGCCTGTAACTTCATATGGGCCTTGAGAACATGAAGTGGAGTAACCAGGTGAGCTCATTAGACCTCTGATCTACAGAACTATAAAATAATAAATGAATGTTGTAAGCCAGTAAGTTTGCAGTAATCTGTTACAGCAGCAATATAATACTGGTACATGGCTTCACTCTAAAAACACTTAGTATCTGGGGGGTAAGACTAGATACCAATATTTTTCAAGTTTCTAAATCAGTGCTAATCAAACTTTAATGTGCACAGGAATCTAAGGCATCTTGTAAAATTGCAGATTCTGATTAGTAGGTCTGGGTGAGACCTGAGTTCAAAGAAATCCCCGGTGAATGCTAATGCTCCTGGTCAGGAGACTACCTTGGGAGAAGGAAGGCCCTGGATGATTCTAAATTCACCGGTCTTCCCAATACTTTGTGGCTGTCACATTTAGAAGTGTTCAGAGTACTATTATGTCAGTACCCAAACTGTTCTATATAATGTCAAGACTGCAGTTTGGTGACATAGACGTGGTTATACAGAAAGTGAAGGCAGAGGGGGCAGAATACACTCTGATGGGTTTGGACCCAACAAGGAGACCACAGCAGGTAGGAGTTTTGAAAACTGAACTTTGGCAGGGTGAAAGTGGAGATTTTAGTTTCAGTCCTTACCTTGTTCAAAACACCACAGAATGAGGCAGTGGGGATAATGGAAGATCTCACCCTTATAGGGCAGCAATTGATGACAATCTAAGTTCTGTTGATAATCAGCTGAAGACCTGAGAAATGGATTCAATCGGCAGGCGACTTACAAATATGAAGCGCCAACAGGAAATCCAGATAAGTGGTTTTAGCCAACTGTGGGTTTGAGTAGATGTTTCCTCATTTTGGGAGGGGGAAAAAAAGGTGGTGGGGGTATGACAAAACACTAACAAAAGGAAAAAGGAAGCATCACAAAAATTGAGTAAAAGAACATGTCTCTGAAGATAATCTACTACAGGAACCTGGAGAAAATTTTAGAATAACATTTCACAATCTCCCTGAGATTCAAGTAGACATGACATCTATTTTAAAAAGAAGAAGAAGAAGAAATAAGGGGGAAATATGAAATAAAAGACCATAGAGTGACTTCTGAGGGCAATAGTAACTGGAAAGGAGCATGAAGGTTATTTCTGGAGCTGGTGATGTTATTTCTGAACCTTGAACTTGGAGCTGGTTACACAGTTGTTTGTACATAGTAAAAATCCATCAAGGTGTATTTTTTGATACATTTACTGTTCTATACATATATTTTAGTGCAATAACAGAATTTAAAGGGACATTTAAATGAATCAGCAGGGAAGAAAGGCAATAGAATACATGAAAGAAGGCTCAGGGTGGGAATAAAGAACCAAACCCAATAACAGCAAAAATCAAACCTGGAAATGAAATACTGAATAGCAAAACTGACATTCAGAAAGCTAATAAGTTGTGTAAAGTAACTAATTGTGCACAGCTCTCAGAATGTAAAAGCAAATTAAAAGTTTATACAAATTTTTAGAGGAAAGATGACATTCATAATGGAGAATAAAGATGCAGCTGAGAATCATAGGTTTCCCCAGGGGGCAAAAATATTGAAAAATTGAGGCATAAGTAGAAATAACAGTCTGGAGTTGAAAATACATTTGCTTTTACTGTTTTAAGAAAGCTACCTTAGCTTCAGGTCAGGCAGAATTTATGAAAAGATAAAACAAAATACATCTAAGAACAAAAACTTAAATATAATCATAAAATTTAAAATCACAAAAGCATTTAAAAGAAAAAATGTAATCCTATGAGGACAGAAATGCTTGTCTACTTTATTCCCCACCATGTCAAAATAAAAGCCTGGGGACAAGATAAAAGCCTGACCCATACTAGTTGCTCAATAAAGCTTTGTTGAATAAATGGATAGAAAAATAAAAATACATTTCAAAACTGTTTATCATTAAAAAGGAAGAAAACTTTGCATTTATCTTCAGCAAAATAAATGTAGAAGAACATAAAATTATGTGTACTCACATTCGAGAGAGAAAACATCTTTTGGCAAAGAATTTCATATGAAGCTAAGTTTTTCTTCATTGATGAAGGCAAAAGAGACACATTCAAATATAGAAAGACTCAGAAATAGATCACTTACCAACCTTTGTTGAAAGAAAAATCCTTTGATGGTGTGTATTCCAACTTACTAAAAGATGACCAACATAAACATCTAAGAGTATGAGTATGTTTAAAAAGATAGTGATGAGCACTCAAACATGTTAAAGACAGAACTAAGTCTAATTAAAGCTTTAATATATAATGATACATATCAAGGGATCGCTTACAATAAAAGATAGTTAATGTAAGACTCATGGTTTACCAATAATTACCTGAGTTCAGTTGTATAATACACATGAAAAAGTGAAACAAGGGAATCATGGTAGAGAAATGAGAGAGAGTAAGAAGAAATTAAAGTGGAATAAACTCCCCATTTTAATTATATAATATTTTAATCTACCATTTTATCCTTGAGTTTGATTATTATAAAAATATAGAATATTTGTGGGATGCCTGGGTGGCTCAGTTGTTCAAGCATCTGACTCTTGATTTCAGCTCAGGTCATGATCTCACAATTCATGGGATTGAGCCCCACAATGGGCTCTGCACTGACATCACGGAGCCGGCTTAGGATTCTCTCTCTCCCTCTCTCTCTGCCCCTCCCCTGCTCATGCTGACTCTCTCTATCTCTCGCTCTCTCTCTCTCAAAATAATTAAACTTTAAAAAACATATATGGAATATTTGTAATACCCAGAGGTGACTTCTATCAGAATTACAAAACATAGAGCTTATATTCAAAATCACAGTAGAAAGTAAAAGCAAACAATGTTCATATATAAATAGTTCATATATAAAAAGAAAACAATAAAGGAAATTGACAACATTTAAACAAAATAGTAATTGTGAGTAGGTAGAGCCACCCCCAAAAGACAGAACTCTTCATCGTGGGCAAAAGTAGAAGCAAAATATCTGCCTCTTAACAAAACAACGTATAAGAGTTAATGTGACAAAAAGCGAAGAAAGGATATTTATCGACAAAACACAGACAAGAAGAAAATGGAGGGAGATACTAATTTATAAAACATACAATTCAAGGCAAAAAGTATCCTTAAATTTGAAAACAGTTATTGATAAAAAGAAATAATCATTAATACTTTAAAAGTAGATAAAATAGCTACCTTTATAATTTAGAAACTGAAGAACATGTTGACAAGAAACAATTGTACCACATATTAAGTTAAAAATAAAGTAAAACAAAGTGCAGTTAACTTTGTATACCACAAATGAAACTCTGGCCCAATTTTATGGCTCATGAAAAATTTTTGATTCTTTGTTACCTGGTTACCATTTCTGGTTGATGGATTGCCTGGAAACATGTTATTACCGTCACACTATCCTTTGGACACTCTATTACCTAGAACCTTCTCCAATGAATATTAATTTGAAGTAAGGCTAATTTGTTAGCCCCTTTGAATCACTGGACACTCATTCTAATTCTTGTCTACCATTTAAAACTCTGTAGCTTTCCTTGGACAAGGGTCAGCCATATCTTTCCTTCCCTAGTGGCCTGTGCATTGAAACTCCAGTTGTCTCAAGCCTGAGTATGCCTCTATTCTGATCAAGATACAAGAGGCTGGAGTTGTAGATTTCTCAAAGCAGGTTCTGAAAGATAGGAAGAGCCAGCACAAAGATGAGTGGAAAGAGGTGCAATGGTCCCAGAGAGTATGATTAAGAATTGCCAAAGATAAAGTTACTCATAACAATAAACTTAACTTTACATCAAACCACAACCTCTGCCCTCAAGGAACTTCCAGACAGGGGGCAAAAATACTTAATCTTATCACTTCAAGTTTATGAAGTATTATGTGCATGATCTCACCTTTCATAATAGTCCTGTCAAGTAGGTCAAAAGCTATTGCTTTTTTTCTTATAGACGAGGAAAACTGAGGCTCATGATGGCTGACTTATGACCACATAACGAAGGCAGAGCCAGGAACTGGATCCACGTTCCTGGATTTAAGTCTTCTAAATCCAAATGCAGTACCCTTTTGATTCTTTTGGGGAAAAAAAAAATCTTTTTCCTCTATCATGTTAGGTTTTCAGTGATGACTCTGTGGATTAGACTGACAAAAGACAGATTGATAAAAGAAAAACAAACAAGTTTACTAACATGTGCATCTCACATATGCATGGGGGCACTTAGTGAGAAGTAGCTTATATGGGTGTTTAGAACATGGGCTTATATGGCATCTTAACAAAGCAACACATTTTCAGGGAAGTGGGAAGACCAAGAAAAAGGACTTGGAGCTTCCAGGGGTGGCAAATTGTGGCAGAATAAATAGACTGGAAAACTAATGGCAGATAAAGGCTACTTTTAGTAAGGTTCATTATGTAGATTCCTCTGGGCTAATAAGGACCTCAGAGTTGTCTTCACTGATTAACTTCTGTCCTTTCTAGTAGAGAGGGAAATGGAGACACTTTTACAAATGTGTGTCCTGCTTTTGAGGCAAATAGAAGGGGTAGGGCCAAGAGCTTTTCTTACATCTGCTTCTTCTCAATTACCTTCACCTCATCATAATCCTTACACCCAACATAGCATATTTCGGGGCATATTTGAGCATATTCTGCTACCCTTCACTTTCACGCTGCTTCTTAAAAAAGTAACTCTGGAACATTGGTCACCTGCTTAGCCCCTCCTTGGCTCGCATTCCTGGGAATTGACATTGGAGGGAAGTCAGTGGGTTTGCTGCAGACTATTGCTATAGCAGTAATAGGTCACAGACTCTTAGCTTTGTGACAGCTCAAGTCAATGACAGGCATAATACCATGAAACGATCCCTTCAGTCTCTTAGAATAAAGAGCATTGCCCTGAACTTTGGGGATCACAGGATCCCACAGAGATTCGGTGCAACTTAGGATCAGTCTGCTAGCCTCTGCCATGGCAGAGAAAATAGTGATGACCCGCCTCTGCTCCAGTTGGGAAAACTACTTCTGCCTGATCTCTGTCTACTGGCTTGACAGCAATATTAACTTCAGCTTCCGTTTCTGTCTCAACCCCCTGCCCTCACTGTGTCAGCGGGAGCCTGGGCATGTGAAGACTGATGTTCAGCACGCATATGGATTCTGAGTAATTCTTCACTTTTTCAAATTAGGAACATTATTAGAAATTTTAAGTAATTATATGTATTGGTGACTCAGCCACCCAGTGAGTCGGCAGTATGTAAGAATGTAAAAATGACAGATCTCGTGGAGATCTGATTCCCAATTAAGATCAGTCGATTCTCTTAAGCACCGACTCATTTGTAAATATAACCAAAAGTGAAAACTGTTTAATGAGGAGTTTGAAGTTCTAGAAAGGAGAGAAAAACTTGAAAGAGATGAGCTCCAGCCAGGATTTTAAACCCAAACCAATGAACTCACTGTGCAAAGCACCTAACAGAATAATTAACTGGCTTTAATCTTTCTTTTTCAGGTTGTTGATACTTCAATGTACTTTAAGCAGAGAAGGTTTTTAATTTTTTTTAGGTTTTCTCTTTTTAGGGATTTTAAAATAATAATGTAGTTTAGCTTTTATTTAAAGGGCCAGGGAACCTTTTGAAAGACATAAGACATCATTGTATTCTTTGTTTTTAATCCCTAAGTAAAACAAATTGCCTAATTAATAAACTTTTTAGATCAAGGTTATATAAAGAGCTTGGCAGAACTAAAAAATATATTATAAAATACGTGTTTCCAAACTACAATGTTAATTATGTATAAAAAGAAACATTGATTATTGGATGTGAATCTTCCTCCCATATATTCAAAGTAAAGGTACACGTATCTGCCAAAAGAACATAGTTTAGTAAGAGAAGGTGGACAAAGGGACAATCTTACTCTGCTTTTAAAGGCAGCTTCCACGGAGACAGAGGAATGATTATTCCAGACTTCCTGTGACAAGTGTATGCAGTTGACAAGTATACAGAGTCAAAATAGTTTTCTTAATGTTCTCTTCCCTTTGTTCTCCATTACTGGGCTTAGGTCCAGGTGAGAGAGGCTCTCCTCTGAAGCCCACACCTGAGGGAGCCCTGGGATCACAAAGCACAACAGACAGATACCAGCGTCTAACCCCTCCTGGCACTAAGGCTGCTCAGGCCCCGGGGAAGTGCTTCTCTATATCTCTTCCCCATGGTGTCAAAACCAAAAGCCATCAGGCCTGAATTCCATGAATAATTACTGTGCTGCAGACACAGGAGAGCAGGGGACAGATCCTACTCCAGAGCACCAGGAAGAGTCCCTGGTGGCAGCACTCAGGTAGAAGGCAAGACAAACCCATCCCTCTTCTCAGAGGCATGCATGCAAGAGGTTCTCCTGTGATGAAGAGGTCAATTTCCAGTTAGTGACAAATGTCAATTTTTCAGCCTCTTTATGTTCCAAATCATGTTTCTGAAACTACTGATAAATCACCATGATATTTGCAACAGGTGCACAGAGTGGCTTAAAAGCCACTAATTTGGGAATATTAGAAACTTTGTTATTCTAAATTTGTCTATGTGTGCATATATAAATGGAGATACTGATTCTTTACATTGGCAAGTAGGATTACTAATAGTTGTAACTTTATAAAAGTGTTTTAAAATATTAAATTTTATAATTTATTCAATTTTAAAATTCAAGTGTTAAAACAGGTTTGACTTAAAATTCTAATAATATATACTAAATATGATTTATATTTTGACTCTAATTTTAATAGATATTTTAAACATTTTATTGAAAAGAATTATTTTGAGTACATTAAAATCCTTTCAGATTTTAAATTTCTTGCATTTGCTTTAATTTACATTTTGAAGAAAATTTATTCATATTCTATACACTTGAAATGAAACTGTATTATTACTTTCTAATCCTTCAGGCCAATTTGAATAATACATCCAATCATGGTTGAAATAGAAAATACCGTGGAGTTGAGGAAAGAAAAATCCTGTAAAGGAAAAATTTAGAATCCTAAAGAAATGATCTGTTTAACTTCTTAAGAATAGAAACAGTAAAAATTAAAGTATATCTTATAAACATGAACTACATAACATATTTGAACAGGACATCATAAAATCTTTATTTTTTATTTAAAAAATTATGGATCAAAACAATGACAATAAGCAAGGAAATTTGAATGGATCAATTTCTTCAATAAATGAAGATTTTAACTGATGATCAAAATAGAATAAAAAAATGGATTACTCACATAAAATTCTCAACTCAGAAGCAACAAATGCAACTCTGGCTTGCCCAATAAAAAAATTATATTCATAAAATCAGGAAATTAAATAAAAATATAAAATTTGGAAACTTTACTATGTTTGTTAAAAAATTATCTTAGAAAATTACCATCGTGTCCTTCTAATAGTGTAACATTTTCTAGAAAAACACAATTTGATTCAAATCATTCATTATAATTTTCTGTTGATAAGTCTTGCAGAAAAGTTTGTTTGACTTCATGGTTCATTCAAATAGACAAAGAGACTATAAAAATTGCCCTATTTTAATTTTAAAGACACAGTATTTCACAGCCAATCTTCAGAGATCAATTTTGACCAATGTGTTTGCCACTGAAACATTTTGTTAATGCACATGCACACATAAACACACACACACACACACACCAGTAAACATAAAACATTTGCAATCACAAAAGTAAACATGCAATTATTAGAGCTGAAACTATTTGAATAAATGATCAATAGTAAATAGTTTTAAATAAAGACAAGTAAGTGATAATACAGAACACTGGAATGATGTTTTGTGGCACATTTATTTTGTGGCCCTATTATCACAATATTGCATAAAACAGTGGAACATTTCTAGATTTTGCATAAGTTATTTTAAGTGGTGATACTAGAATGGGCAAACAGGTAAAACATTTTTTTTAATAGTGAAATAAATGTAACTACTTAGGACTGACTATTTGGCAAATACTCTTAATTAAGAATTGACAATGGCTATTAATGGAATTGTTTTTTTCTTTCCTAGGACTGGCTTTGTGAATTATGAAAGTTCAGATATATACCTTTAAGATATATCATTCAGTAAGAAAATAACAAACCATTATTCATAGTTTAATTACATAATTACACTATTGTAACTATAAAATGTATTTTATGGAGTTAGAAATCAGTATGTAAGACTTCTTGGTGTATTTATCATACCTGAAGGGAAAAAAACCCAGAATATTTTAGTTCTCTATTTAAGAAGATATCAGGGTGCCTGGGTGGCGTAGTTGGTTAAGTGTCCAGCTCTTGATTTTGGCTCAGGCCATGATCTCACGGTTTGTGAGATCGAGCCCCGTGTGGGACACTGTGCTGATGGCATGGAACCTGCTTGGGATTCCCTCTCCCCCTCTTTCTTTGCCTCTCTCTCTCTCTCTCTCCCTCTCTCAAAATAAATAAATAAACCTTAAAAATAGATATCAATTCACAGTAAATCTATAAAAATACCCTTTGAACATTTAAATAAATGTTCAGTTCTACTCCTGAGAAGTGAGGAATGCAAATTAAGACTACACTGAAATACCATGTCTCACTTGTCAAATTGGTCAAAACTAAAAAGAAGAGCAATATTCTTTTGCAAGGCTACAGAGACATAGGCACTTTTACATATTGCTGGTGGGAAAGAATATTGGCACAACTATTACGGGATGAAAGCAATGTCTAAGGTAACTACATGTGTTTGTATTTTGACCCAGTGCACCTGCTGCCCAGAATTTTTCCCGAAGATAGACCTCCAATAATATGAAAATAAATGTACACAAGATCGTCAATTGTCATTGAAAAATATTGGAAACAACCTAAATACCCATTCATAAGATAGTTGTTGAACACAGTATGGTACATCCACATATTACATATTCTGATTTAAAAAGGGCAAGGGAGATGTTTATGAACTAATGTGGGCTAATTTTCAGGACATTGTTAAACACGGCATTGTGTCAGGCAGTTAATTAGTAATGAAGTTTGTCAGAGATTAAAGCTTTTTAAAAATGTATATTTTTTTGTGATTACTTTTAAATTTTTTCCTAAATATTATTTTTAAAACTTATTTTTTCTTCATAAATATGCTTTCTTTTCTTGAAAAAAAAAAGGTCCCTGAATTTATATTAACTCTGGTTACACAAAACCCAGATTTTTTTCAGACATGTGGACTATGACATGTTAATAAAACATGTATGGTCTCTTATTTGATTTTTCTGATAGGTTTTCCACCAAAACTACCCTAAAGCATTTTTCTAAAGAAGCAGTTCCCAAACTTAGCTGAGCATCACATCAGCCGTGGATCTTTAACAAAATAGAGATTTCTGGGCAACACATAGGTCTGAGTACTGTCCAGAAATCTCTATCTTCCAAATACCCATAGCTGACTCTGAACACCACCGAAGTTTGGGAACATTTGCTGACAGTATATGTGTATGTAAAATAGGAAAAGAATAAAATTATTTTTGCTCTGTGGTTTTTATTTAGAAGTTTGTGGAATTATCAATCATTTCATAATCAAGGCTTAACTATGGCCAAAAGTATCTCATCCTGGAATTGGGGGATTTTAAGGACAAACTAAACATCAGTGAAGAATTCTGCTAGTGTAGTGGGGTGTTGCCTGGACTTGAAGCCATTCCACAGAAATGGATTCCCGATTCTGATACTTCCATGGTTTGTGAGTCAGCAGGGCTGTTAAAGTCAGCATGTGGTTTCCCTTCTGTAAAATGTATAGTTTGGTCTTTTTCACATAGCACCAAGAATCAGTGAAGATACACATATAAAGTGTATTTATAACCTAGTAAGTATTGTTGTTCTGAACTTAATTATCATTCTGTATTTAAAGCCTAGTTGTATCCCAATTCATTACAATTTTTAAAAGTTTAATTCAATATTTAGACTACACCATTTTTACATATTCACATATATCTGTACCTATCTATCTATCATCCATCTATCCATCCATCCATCCATTCATCCATCATCTTTTCCATCCATCTACCTAACCATCCCATCATCTTCCCTGTAAATTAAAACAAACTTAGGTTATTTGGGAATACCGTTGCCTTTATTAATGCCAGTGACTGACAGAGGATTCAAAGTGAAGTCTATACTAAACACCTAAGGCAATATGGAAATAACTCTCCTGAGGATGAACAGGAGTTCCACGCTTCTTTGAAAGACAGATGAATAATTATGTTCCATATGATCTAATATAAACATTTACATCTGTTAAACATATATCTTTCATAAATCCTGGCAGAACCAAATACAATTCATAAACAGTTATATTATTATATAATTGCCTTATTTTTCTGATGCATATTGTGTGCTATTATTTCAGAAAACATACAAGTAAAATCATATTTATCTTAGATAAATACATCCTGTATATTTTCAATCAAGTGATAGAAGTCACCATAATAATTTTAAAATCACATATGGTTGAGAAAAATGCCAAAGGGGGAAAATTAATTTTGATTTTGATGGTTTGTTTCCTTAGCTGAAATAGAATCCTGAATTGCTGGTGGAATTCACACCTCTTCATTATCGTCATTAGCAATTCTTTATCTACTTTTGGAGTCTATAAAAGCTTAGTTTGTCAGTGAGATGCCAAATTCATATATAATTCCTGATGCAGTATTATGAAATGATTTATTAATAAGCAATATTCAGCCCTCCATGATAAAGTGTGTGGTCCAAATCAATTCACAGAAGGCAATCTCAATCTTTTATTTTTCTTTTCATTCTCTTAAATATTTTCAAAGCAAAATGATGACTACTATAATTCTACAGCACATTTCAAGTTGAGAACATCATGTTAATTTACTTATCATGCAATCATATTCTGTATTCTTGTTTTTGGACAGGTGGCTTTCACACATTTTGATTGAGAACTTTAAAAAAGATATTTAATGTCCTGATATAGAGCACGTACCACCCTCCACAGCAATACACCTCCCATATGGGGTGAGATCTTGCAGAAGCCAAACTTTACCCTTAATAGAATTAAAATGATGAAGAATTTTTCAAATGGAAAACTAGTCTTAGGGTACATGTTTATAGATATGGACATTGAGTACAGAGAAAGACACTTTTCCAGAAGAGACACAAAATGGAAGTAAAACAAACAAGGTCTAACACTGATTTTCCTACTTCTTTTAGTCATATTCCAGGTCTTCTCTTATTTGGAAAAAAAAAAAGCTACTATCTAGTCTTCTAGGGCTGTTATAACAAAATACCAAATACCAGGTGGTTTGTAAACAACAGAAATTTACTTCTCACAGTTCTGGAGACTGGGAGTCCAAAATCGTGGTGCTGGAGGATCCAGTGTTTGGTGAGAGTCAGATCCCAAAACCAAATCTTTTCTCCCTGATCTCACATGGTGGAAGGGGTAAGGGAGCTCTCCAGAATTTATTATAAAGGCACTGATCTCATTCATGAGGGCCCTGCCCTCATGACCTAATAGCCTCCCACCTTCAGATACTATCACAATGAGGGTTGAGATTGAACATATGCATTTGGGGGGATGCACTGTTCAGTCAATAAGAATTATCTTTATTTTTTTTTTGCCTTTTGTATACCAAGTCCTTTAGATACATTAACTCATCTAACATTGCAATGCCCCAATTAGGATTGACAGTTTTATTTTATTGATAGGGAAATAAAGGCTCAGAGATGTTAATACCTTGCCCAATGTCACACAGCTCATAGTTGATAGACACTATGTCTGCTTAGCTCCAAAACCGTTAGTCTTTTCAACACTACCTGCTTCTCTGCACAATTTCATTCTATTCTTCTGCAACACAGTAGAGTTGACCTCATTATTGTCTCTTTAAAAATAAGAAAAGAACCTCAGGGAGATGACTTTATGAAGGTCACACGGAAAGCCTTCCACGTTTTGATTTGATTTTCATCCATAAAATAGAGCTATTTCACCTCTGAGAAATATATTGAAGAAACCAAATAAAATTGAATGTCATAAATATAACGCAAGAAGGGGTAAAATCTTGATTAATAAGAAAGTGCCAGGCAGCTATGGCTAATTGAAGGTTAACTAGAGGCTTCTTTTTGTTTTAACCTTTAATGCTAAAAATCCTTTCAAAATAGATTGAGCCACATTCTGGTTCATATAAGTTTAGTGTAATGAACACAATTAAATCTTTCTTTGAGTGCTTTTTATTCAACTTCTGTATATCCTTACAGATGTAGATCATATAGGAAATTGATTTAAATTTTTATGGAGGACAGGAAAAAAATTAAATGGGGCTCTTTTCACCAACTCTATAATAGGATCTTATATGGTCTCTTTCTTTAAAATAAAACCAAAACATCCCCAGGTCTGGTTGTTTTGTTTTGTTTTGTTTTGTTTTGTTTCTTTGAGATTGATTCAAGGATCTTCGTCTGTAGAAGATTATACAATTGAACAATACTTTATATCCTTCCACCTTCAAGTAGAATTTTAACATATTTTATGCTTATATAGAATGTTCCCTCATATCAAGGAAAATATGTATTTATGATTTCTATGGGCTGTTTGGAAAATCACTAATACATTGGGGAAAATATTAAAGGTGCAAATTTCTCACAGAAAATCAGTGAAATCCCTACTCTGAACATTGGCCTTCATCCCCCTTTGCCCAGACTGATATCCATCAACCTTCCCTTTATGCACCATCCATCACCTTTTGTTTTGTCACTGACAGACATTTGTTGAAACCGAGGGATAAATAACTTGAAATGAAGACGAGTTAAGTTTAAGGCATAATAAAAGGGGCACATACCAGAAATGGCTGCTAGGAGTGCTTTGGGTGTCTTCATTGGCTGCTCAACACCATAGCATTTACATATTAGCAAAATAATAGTAGAAATTATTACTGTTGAAATTAATGATTTTTAAAATAGAAGCTAAAATACTTTAGAAACATTTACTCTGTCACAATACTATAGTTTAAGGATCTAACATTCACCTTTAAGAATAACACCCTAGATTTGATTCCTACAGAAACCTCTGTCTCGGCGCCAGATTAGTGGAGTGTTGGTTATCCAAATCTGACTGGGCATCATCTGAGTACTACTTCTATAATACAACATTTGTTGTATTTGTCTTCAGTCAATCTTGCACCCCAGATATAGTGTTAGGATACTAAGAAAAATAAAGCCAACGATTGGTAGAACTTATAGTACTATTTTGTGTATGCTTGCTAATAAATGTCTATATTTGCAGATAAATTTTATTTTTTTAAGTTTATTTATTTTCTTTGAGTAATCTCTACACCCAACGTGGGGCTCGAACTCATGCTCCCAAGATCAAGAGTTGCATGCTCTTCTGACTGAGCCAGCTAGGTTCCCCAAAAGAATTTTATTTTTAATTACCTAGGAAATTTGTTTTCTTCACTTAGGAAGGTGTTATAACAGCAGCATCTAACCCTCTCATATGTATAACTATTGTCTATTTATTTCTACTCAAAGGAGCCTAAATATTTGTATATGTAAATTGGTTTAGGTAAGTTTATAACAAGAGATATCAAAATAAAACTTGAATAAGCCTTCCTAAAGACGCTCAGCCAGTGGATTCACTAGGTGATCAATAAGTCCCTCCTACTTTAAAACACAGAACTCTTCATATAAGCTTACAGTCAGAAGATTCCTAGAAAAGGAACCACTTATCTGGAACATTTTGATGATTAGAAAATACTTTGCTAAGAAAAAATTTGCTCATACCTTGGATTGACGATTCTTGTATGCAACTAATTTTGCTATAACACAGGCATATATTAAGTGAGAATACAGAATATGTGATAATAACAAAGGCTCGATATTTCAAATGGAAGAGGTTGTAGGTGGATAGTCCATCTGATGGGGCAGTAATAGAGCATGGCAGCAGAAAAAGCTGAGGGGTTGCACCAGCCAGCATGAAGAGTGACCTGAAGTTTGACGGTACATGTTAGCACTGCCCTTTTTCCCCTCTGCATGGCCCCTTTAGGCTTATTGCTGAAATTCAAAATATTTTTATTATTTTTTAATTTGTTTTAATTAACTTATTGAGAGAGGCAAAGAGAGAGAGAGGGAGAGAGGAAATCCCAAGCAGGCTCCACATTGGCAGAGCCCAATGCAGGGTTTGAATCCACAAACCATGAGATCATGATCTGAGCCCAAACGAAGAGTCAGACACTTACCTGACTGAGCCACCCAGGTGTCCCTGCAATTCAAAATTTCTGCTTGCAGGATAAGCTTAACATTTACCTAAATCTCTCATTGTAAGATTAAAAAACTGTGGGGGAGATGCCAAATGGTCTAGCAGGGAAATCAGGTACCTAATTCAAACAGGTTTGGTAGACATAAGATTCTCATTTTTAACATATTGCTTGGAAAGGCCAAATGCTCTCTGTGTCTAGTTGGAAAGAATTAACAAGTCCATGTAAAACCCAAACTTATATTTTTGTGGCAGAAAATCTGGCTCCATGTTTGTGACTATTATTTATGTTATTAAGAGGGCTAAATGTCACCCTTATTTATCACCATGTTTGTGGACTTGGATATCAGACATCCTATTCTTCAAAAATGTTATATTTTGTGGCTGGAGACAAATCCTACCAAACCAACCCTTTCTCTGATACTCGCCAAGGTGATGACAGAAAGAGGAAGTTACCTAATCTGATGAAATTTCACTTCCCAAATTTTTCTTCCTCATCTAAGTGAGTCTGAGTCAGCCTCAATCTTTCTTACTTTCTTCCATATGTTCTTTTTTCACACTTGCCTAATTTATCATTTGATTGGTACTCTGGCTATTTATCATATTGTTAAAAAGAGAAAGAAACATGATACTTTTAAATTTTTAATAGAAAGATTTAAGTGAGTACAAACCCAGTGTCTTTTGGGGCGCATAGCCTGTGCAAGGGCACAGAGGCTTCTTCTACATTTACCATACACCACCTAGAAGTGGTACCATAGCTTCTGGCAAGGTATTAAAATAGAAGGGGAAAACAAGCTTGATGAGAGAGAGGGGCTTGAGGGGTCAAGGGAAATAGTGGTGAAAACATGGTTTCAAAAGCTTGTTACATACCTCCCACTGTCATGGCATTAGCCAAAAGGTTACTTTTCTTCAAAATGTTGAAAGATGCAAAGCAGAGGTCCTTCTCTAATTTGGATAAAAGCCATATAATATACAAAATGATCATTTTCTTAAGCCCATCTGAGAGCTGAGGTCACAATGCAATCAAGTAAACTGAATTCCAAACAAGGACAAACCTCAGCTAAAATGAACCAGGATAAACAAACTTAGTCATCTTTGCCAGAGCATAGAACATAAAACAAAGAGAATAAAAAGAAATGAGCTAAAGTCTAACAAATTTTTAAACACCAAGTGTGGTATCTTAGTTCAGAGTAACTGGTGGAGCCAGACACAAGAGGAGTTCACACTCAGTCACATCTTTTCAACAGACTTCCATCAGTGCCTAGAAAAACTGGACACAGGACAAGTGACAAGGTAGAACTCCATTCAGCAGCACAGGCACAAAGGAGGTGATTTGGCAGCTCCTAGGGACCAAGTTAAATCTGTGCTACTTTTCTAAACTGTTCCCTTTTATAAAACAGAAGTCTTAATGTCATGGGAAAGGGAAATAACACTCTCATTGCCAAAGCATGGGTAAAGGTGCCTTGCTCCTGGTGTACGAGTAGAAGTAAAACCCATCTGAGTCTGGAAGGGGAAGGGCAGCCTCTAATTCTGAGGACACAGCCAGAGATCCATTCTTGTTGATCTAGAGATAGAAGCAAAACTCCTTTTACTTGAACCTACTATCCTGCCCTCTTGACAAAAAGGGATCTGTTATTCTTAGAGAAAAGGCAAGAAATCTCTCTCCCTATGACCACCCAGAGTTTGGCTGCCACAGGAAAGAGAATCCAGAATGGAGAAAAAACCCCACCCCTGAAGCCCAGGCACACAAATTCTGCCTAAAACTGACCCCTGACAAAGCATGCTCTATACCCAAATCTGCTCTATACCCATGACAAATTTGGTACTAAGTGACAAGTGCAAACAATGTACCACTGGCCAAGAGCTAGGAGGGAAACAATCGCTGTGGCACAGCTCTGCAGGTACTACCAAAATCTGAGAGTAGAATTTGAGCCCTGAAAAAAATTCCTACAACTCTTCAGACACCACAGTAAGCACAAGAAGATGGAAGCCAAACACTGGAAGACCTAAAGCCTGTGCTACACCAAAAACACCCATACCAAGAAAAAGCCAACGCCAGCTCAACTATTGACATAATAAAATCTACTCCTCACACTAAGGGCTTTACTGAAGAGGAGGTAAATAAAGAGGTGGGGGCTTTACCACTTACTAGCATAAACGCTACACACATCAGATTCTTTACTTCTTTTCCACACAATGTCATTGAGTTAAAAACTACAAGATATATAACGAAGCAAGTGGGGGGGGGCAGGGGTGGGGAGGAAGAAGGTCCACTGACAATAGTAGATTAACAAAACCAGAGAAATGACCCCAGATGTTAAAACAATCAAGTTTGTTTGTTTGTTTGTTTGTTTGTTTAATAACAATGATTAGGGGCACATGGGTGGCTCAGTCAATTAAGCTTCTGACTCTTGATTTCAGCTAAGGTCATGATTTCATGCTTTGTGAGATTGAGCCCCACATCCAGCTCTGAGCTGACAGTGCAAGGCCTGCTTGAGATTCTCTCTCTCCCTCTCTCTATGCCCATCCCCCTCTCACACAGACACACACTCTCTCTCAAAATAAATAAATTAAATTTAAAAATAATATAAAATAGCAATGATTAACATGCTAAAGTAGCTACTGGAAAATGTGAATTACATATAGGAACAAATGAGAATTATGGTAGAGAGAAAGAAACTATTTTTTAAAAGTCAAATATGTGTTAGTAAAAAAGAAAATACTATCAAAGATGAAGATTGCCTTCACTTAATGCTTATCAGCAGATGAGATACTACTGAAGAAATAACCAGTGAATTAGAAGATGAGTAAATAAAAATTATCCAAAATAAAACACAATAGAAAAGAAGGAAAGAAGAAAACAATATATCCACGAGCCATGGGACAATGTTAAGTGGCCTAATATAAATGTAATTGGGGTCTCAAAAGGAGAATATAAACAAAATGAGGCAGAAGACATATTTAAAGAGGTAAGTTTTGAGAATTTTTCAAAATTAAATGAAGAAAACCAGCCACAGGTCTAAAAAACTCAGAGGACACACACACCTACACCTATATATATCTTAGTCACACAGCTTAAAACCAAAAAGAGAGAGAGAGAGAGAGAAAGAAAAAAAAGACAAAAAAAGACTTTACCTTGAAGGCAAACAGAAAAGAGAAACATTACATGCAAAGAAACAAGAATAAGGATACAGCAAGCAGGAAAGCAACGAAATACCATCTTTTTAAAGTGTTTAAAGACATAGAAATTGTCAACCCAGAATTGTATCCCCAACAAAAATATTTTTCAAAAATGAAGACAAAACAATAATTTTTCTTTTCATACCAACAATTGCAGAGAGAATTCTTTGGCAGAAGATCTGTGCCAGAAGTATTAAAGGAAATTCTTCAGGCAGAAGGTTTGGTGCTAGATGAAAAACTAGAGTTACACAAGGTAAGGAGGATTATTAAAAATGATTAAAATGAGCATAAAGTATTTTCCTTATTCACTTCAGAAGATCATTGATTGCCTAAAGCAAAATTAGAAACATTATAGTTTTTTTTTAACATTTTAAGAGGTAAAAGTATATCAATTATAACATGTAAGATAGAAGAAAATAGAATTATACTACTTTAAGGTTTTTATACTTACATGAAGTATACAATATTATTTAAATGTAGAGAATGATAAGATAAAGATGTATATTATAAACCCTGGAGCAATCATAAATATATATATATATATATTTATTTATAATATTTATTTATGTATTTAATATATAAAATTATATATAAATATTTATATAAATATATAATCATATATAAATTATATAAATATATATAATTATATTATATATATTTTATAAAATGTATTTATTTTATATATTTATATGTATCTATATATTTATATAATATATATTATATATAATACATATATATGTATATATAGTTTATCAGCCTTGTTATAAGTGAAGGCAAAATGGAATTAAAAAAAAAACTAAAGCCAAAACAAAACAGAAAAAGAGAAAAAACAAAGAACAGATGAAACAACAGAAAACAATTATCAAGGTGGTAGATTTAAATCCGATAACACATGATTACATTAAATAAAAACTTCTGGTTAGTGTCTAAAATATATAAAGAACTTATAAAACTCAACATCCCAAAATAAAAAATCCAATTAAAAAATGGGCAGAAGATGTGAACAGATACTTCTCCAATGAAGCCATCAGATGGCTAACAGACACATGAAAAGATGCTCAACATCACTCATTATCAGGAAAATGCAAATCAGACCTACAATTAGATATCACCTCACACCTGTCAGAATGGCTAAAATCAATAACACAATAAATAACAGGTGTTGGAGAGGATGTGTAGAATAAGGAACACTCATGCACTGTTGGGGGAATGCAAACTGGTGCAACCACTGTGGAAAACAGTATGGAGGTTCCTCAAAAAGTTCAAAATAGAACTAACTTATGATGCAACAATCACAATACTGGGTATTTACCCAAAGGATACAAAAATACAGATTCAAAGGGATACATGTACTCCAATGTTTATTCACCATAGCCAAGATATGGAAACTGCCCAAGTGGCCATCAATTGATAAATGGATAAAGAAGAGGTTGTGCGGGGCGCCTGGGTGGCGCAGTCGGTTAAGCGTCCGACTTCAGCCAGGTCACGATCTCGCGGTCCGTGAGTTCGAGCCCTGCGTCAGGCTCTGGGCTGATGGCTCAGAGCCTGGAGCCTGTTTCCGATTCTGTGTCTCCCTCTCTCTCTGACCCTCCCCCGTTCATGCTCTGTCTCTCTCTGTCCCCAAAAAAAAAAAAAAAAAAAAAAAAAGAAAGAAGAGGTTGTTCATATATACACAATGGAATATTATTCTGCCATAAAAAGAATAAAATCTTGCCATTTGCAATGACATGGATGGAGCTAGAGTATAATGCTAAGCAAAATACGTCAGTCAGAGAAAGACAAATGCCATATGATTTTACTCATATGTGGGATTTATGAAACAAAACAACCAAAGAGTAAAAAATAGAGAAATAAAGAGACTGTTATCTATAAGAACAAATTGATGGTTATCACAGGGGTGGCGAGTGGGGCGATGGGTTCAATAGGTGATGGGGATTAAGGAGTGCACTTGTGATAAACACAGGGTGATATATGGAAGTGTTGAATTACTATATTATTCACCTGAAACTAATTTAACACTGTATGTTAACTAACTGGAATGAAAATAAAAACTTAAAAAAAATCTTGGAAACCACAATGAAAAAGCAGGTATTATCAAGTTGAATACAAAAATATTTCTTTCCAACTGTATGCTATCTATAATAAATTATCTAATATAGTTATATATTATACATTGTTTATTAAAATATTATATATTATAAAATTATATATTTAATATAAATTATATAGCCTCTTTGTGATATTGCTTCCTTAAATGTTTGGTAGAATTTTCCATTGGAGCCATCTAGGACTGAAGGTTTCTGATTGGAAAGGTTTAACTCTGAATTCAATTTTTTAAATAGATATAGAGCTACTTTAGGCTACAGTTTCTTCTTGAGAAATTTTTGGTAATTTATGTTTTTCAAGGAATTTGCCTATTTTATCTTAGCTATCAAATTTACTGGTATAAAATTCATAATATTCCTTTATAATCCTATTAATTCCTATAAGAAATGTAGTGATGTCCCCTTCTTTATTCCTGATACTGATTCTTTTTTCCTTTTCTCACTTTTGCCTTTTCTGTGTTGGCAAGTCTGGCTAAATATTTTTATAGGGTTGAATATTTAGACAGTATCCTGTTGCCCTCAAGGTTTTGATTTTAAATGTTCTATAGATTTTATACTATAAGTTCGAAAGAGCTGGAAGCAAAATGGAAAACTTGCTGAGTAACAATTGTATAATAACATAATAATAGAAATAATAACAGGTACTCCATTCTTAGGGGGCAAAAATCTAAGGGGGATGAGTAAGTACCCTTCACATCATCTGGCACTTACCATAACCAGGAATAAAATGTTTCACTGGAAGAAACGCATTTTTGTAGTTAGAAAAAAAAATCTTGAAAAAAATGGTCTTATGTGCTTTGTGGGTCAATATCATAAGGTAAAAACAAAACAAGCAAACAAACAACAAGGGAATCTACATTTTATCCTACGTTTTAAAACCTGCCCACCCAATCAAATAAGATGGTTATGGCTAAGGCATGTTAATAAAACGTCCAAAGACACTGCTTTGTAATATATATTTCGAATTCCTCTCTCCAGATAACCTGATTTCATTATCAGATCTTCCAAATTAAGAACTAACACTTCATTGTTATGACACAATGAGGTAAGGCTTCAAAGTGCAAGTGGGTGTTAGGCAGAAGAGTACTGCTAACAAATTTTTGTTTTAAAAATGTAGATTGGAGTCCCACATACCATTTAAAAAAAACAACAGTCATGTCTATTGCTCTCAATCACTTTTTGCTAAAAATGAAGTATCGCAGGATATAATGTGTCAGGGAGGCAGTCAAGAGACTTCCTTTAGATTTTTCATTGCATAAAATTAATTGGTTCAATTGAAGCCGGAAGATTGTCTAGGGGTTTCTGATAAATGCTCTTTTAAAATCTTGTAGTAGTAGGTTTTGAAGTGAGAGAGAGATCTATTTATTAGTACAAGCTGTTCCATTGGAGGCACTTACAATTTGGTCAAACTAATTCTAGAAATAAATATTCCCATCAGAAGTTGCATGCATTGCCAGTAAAATAAATGTGAGATAGAGCTGGTGCACAGAAGGGAATGTTGTCTTTAGGGGAAATACAAGTTTTGTTTTGTTTTGTTTTTGTTTTTGTTTTTAGGTAAGATCAGAAACTCCAAGTAAATCTATTTTTCCTGTTAAGGTACAGAGTAACAGAAGCCTCTCATCCTGGTCACAGGGTCTCCATTAAGGGGAAAGGCCCTTAGTATCATATGGTTCTCCTTCTTGTGAATTAAGTTTGATAGAAGTGTGTTGTGTGCCTCCAACTGTTACACCATTGACAGACTGTGAAAATTCCATAATGAATCGCCAGGCAAGAAAGATTTGCAAGATGCATGATTCCACCCCCACCAATGATTTCTAGTATACTGTATTACAGTATCTAAAATGTAAACGCTCCTTAGAGTTTGCTATCACTACCACAGCATGACTTGCTATTTTCAGTGGTACTTGGGGCACTTGGTCTGAGTTTGCATCTTAGCATGAAAGCTTTTCAGTAAAGTGAGCCAAGTTATCTTCTTGGGGCCTTAGTTATACCTGCACAAAATGGAAATGATGAAAACCTCCTCCATCAAAGAGTTGTTCAGTGGATTATCCAAGAAAATGTATGTTAGAACAATCTGTAAATTGCAAAGGTCTGTATAACTTCAAGGAATTTTTATCATTGGGTAAGAGCAGGCAGAGGTCAAAGCTGCTCCAGAGAGCAGGGCTGACAGTGAGTATGAGAGAATCTTTCTTTCTTCTGCTCTGGAAAATCTTTTTATCACTTAGAATAGCTATTTATTTAACTTTAGACCTGTGTGCTTCTTAAAAGTGCTTGACCAGATAATAGGAATCCTTTCAAAGAGCAGATGTGCTATATTAGTGACTTGCTAGGACTTAATGAACTAATCAAACAAGACTAATCATGACCATGTTCATATAATGTTGTAGGTGAGGGTCTAAAAAAAGCTTATTCCCTGGGACAAAAAGAATTATATGACTTGCTTATCAGAGCCTCAGACCATGGTAGGAATGGAGCCAGAAGGCTCAGTAACTGAGACTAAGATCCAGGAAATAATAAGGACGTTGTATTTTTTTTCCTAATAGAAATTGGGTATCTGTCACAAAATATTGATAATTTTTAATACATTTTAAAATCCTTCCCTCAAACTTGTCCTTTTCCTACTTTTCAAAAGTCACTTCTTTCAGATATGGCTAATTTTCAAAATGCTTGTCAATGGATGTTGGTAGGATGTAACAGGAAAAAATAAAACCCCACAGTTGTCCAGTGGCTCTCTCTATAGAAACACAGACATACATTCTGGCATTTCCTCATCTGTGAAGAAGCTATGTGTTGACTTGCGAATGTGTTTCCACTCAAAGGCTTTGTTGTAATGAAATAGTTAACTGACTTGAGAAATGTGCTTTAAACTCTCTCCGAAGTAGGCCCTGGTGCTGGTGCCGGCACATCAAAGAATATTGGGCATTATTGAAGAGCACTGGAAAAGACCCAATGTCATAGTCAGAGTTTGAAACATACCCCAGGTATTATAGATGAGGGTTCAAGGGGAAAAAATTATTTCAATTTTGAGCATTCTGTATTAAAAGATTAGTTCCATTTCGGAAGCTTTTGTTGTGAAGTGACCATGTGTCTGCACTGCTCTAGGCACTGGGAACTTTCTGGTGAGTAAGACACAAGTCCCAACCTCAAAGAACTGACAGAGTCCCCGAACAGAGATTTTTAATGCCCTGTGATGTGACAGAGAGACACATGACCAATTGTATCTTCAGCCTAACCCAAGCTAACACAACTGAGTGACAGTTAATGAGTAGATATCAGCCATATCTGCAGAACACCAAAAAAGGAAAAGCATATAGATTAAGAGTACGACATAACCCAAGGAAGTTCAGCATCACAGGGACACAAAACATGAGAGGCAAAGTCAAGAGATATGGCTTAGAGAAATAAGGAAAAGTCTTTATGATGGGATTGTTTTCTTTCTTAAGGAGCAAGGAGCTTGCACTTTATTCTGCAGATGTAGTTTTGAAAACTATCTTATCATCAACTTGACCTGGAAAGGTTTTCTTCCTTAATGCAGACTCCTGCTCCATCCCTTACCCTTTAAACAGTTATTAATACAGTAGGTCCAGGATGAGGTCTGGAATTATCACTGACAAAGAAAAAAATCTTGTTAAAAAGAAAATGGAAAAACACAGTATAGAAGTAAGTTTATCAGTAATCACAATAAATGATTAAATGCTGCATTTAAATTTAAATATGATTAAATCATGTTTTGCATATGATTTAGAAATATCCCATTTTGACATTTCACATTTTTTATAATAAACCAACAAACTCTTAACAAGTAACAGATAAGAATTTTCTTAACCTATTAAAGGGCATCAATCAAATACAGAGTAAAGAAAATACCTTATTTTGAAACTTTAGAAAACTTTCCCACTAATGTCAAGGACAAAACTGGGGCACTCACTGTCACTATTATGTAACATCTCACTGGAATATCTGACAACAGGAGAAGGAAGAACAGGAGGAGGAACAGGAGAAAGATAAGAGAAATAAGAGATAAAAGGAGAGGAAGAGAAAGTATGGATGTTCATGAAAAAAAGATTATCAACGAAGAAAATCAAAAGAAACCTGGAGTACATAATTAGAATCAGAATAGTTTCCAGTATTGTTGAATACAAGATAAAAAAATTAAATTTATATACACTAGCAATGATCATTTAGAAAACAACACTTTAAAAACGATTTGACTCAGGGTGCCTGGATAGCTCAGTCAGTTGAGCATCCGACTCTTGACTTAGGCTCAGGTCATGATCCCAGCCATGTGGGATCCAGCCCCACAACAGGCTCCACACACAGGTGTACTTGGGATTCTTTCTCTCTCTGCCCCTCTCCCCTGCTCATGTGTGCATTCTCTCTCTTTCTTTCTATTATTATTAAAATAATAATAAAAAAAATGATTTGACTTATAAAAGTAAATAGAACTATAAGGTATCTAGAAATAAATCTACCAAAAGGTGTTAAGACCTTTTAGGAAAGTATTCTTAAACTTTTGAAGGTCATAAAACAGATCTGAATAAATGGAAAATACATAAAATTTATGAATGGGCAAACTCATTATCATAGTGATATCAATTTCTTCACATTATCTATTAATTCAATTCTACTAATTGAATTATAATTCATCTATTTTTTCCAACTATTACTTTATAATGCTATGCTTAAGTTACATGGAAAAGACATCCAAGCAGTTCTGTTCCATTTCAGGAAAATTTCCCCATGAACACCAATTATGTGGTGACAAATAATTAGAAACAGTGACATCTTTGGGTCAAGACTAACAAAAACTTCTAGAGGACATTTTTATGGAATGTAACAAAATGGTTCTAAAATTCAAAGAGAAAAGTAAAGGTTCTAAAAGAACTTAAAAAAATTGTTTTTTGAAGAAAAAAATATGAGGTAGGTGTCTCAGCCTACCATATCAAAACATTATAAAGTTATAATAATTAAGATGGTGTTTAACTGGCATAAAGATAGACAAATAGGATGATGAAATTGGAGAAGCATCTAGAAACAGACCTACGCCTCTAGGAATTTGGTATAGGACAGTTGGGGAAAAGTTGGCTGATTGCTAGAACAACTGAACGTCCATGTGCCAAAAAGAAACAACAAAAACGAACCTCAGCATATTGCACACCTCACGTAAAAATTAACTAAAAAGGGATCAGAGACCTAAATGTGAAAGAAAGGATAAATAAATCCAAGTTCTATAAGAAAACATAATAGAAAATCTTTGAGGCCGTTAGCTTAGACAAAGAGTTCTTGGATATAACACCATAAAAATCTTTATCAAAATAAAAAGTATTGCTGTGCCAAAGACCCTGTTAAGACAATGAGAAGACAAGTCACAGAATGAGAAAAGAAAAGACCATTTCTACTCAGCTTGGGACTCCATAAGGGGAATTGTTTGTTCTATAGCTTCCTTCTGAGTTGGCCAAGACTTCAACAGATGCCTCACAAGAGAGGCTCTCTCTCCTCAGCTAGGTTTCCCTCCTTCTTTCCTTTCACAGGCTTCTGACCCATATCCTGGTCTATACATTCCCCGCCTACCACTGCTTCTTTCCTTTTATCTTCAGAGCCTGTTCCACAGTAAAGCCCTTGTTCTCTTCATTCTGTCTCATCATCCGCTTTTCATAGGATATAAACTAACACTGTACTAAATGCCAGAAGGCAATGGATCATCACCATGAGGACTGAGTGAAAATGTTTGTGATCCCAAGAGTTTTACACACAATAAATCTTTCGAGTGTAAAATAACAGAAACACATTTTCTAATGGACAAGATCTAGAAAAGTATAATCCAAGTATATATTTCATATTAGATTTTTATTATTTAGGCTGCTTAACCTTTCACTATGCACTCATGCAATAATTAGAGAAATGTAATTCATTTTCAGAAAATACCACAACCACCCCACACCATCACTAACTACATCTTCCTGTCAGACCACATGGCTAACAGAGTAAGTGAATAAATTAATGAAAGCCTGGCACATTTAATATTATTTTTGTGTGTATTATTGAGAATAGTCATGAATATGAAAGAGAAGATTGATAAATGAAGACTATGTATTAAAATATAAAATAAGTTAAAAAGTAACAAAGTGCAGAAATGCACAAATATACAAACATAAACTGAAGATAGGAGAAAATATTTTTCAACACGTGAATTGGCAAAATATATAAAGAAATATAATAGTCAGTGTGTTCAGATTATAGAAATATAGGCACTTCTGTTTTATACATAAGCAGTGAAGGGAAAAGTTTTACAAAATTTCTTGGGGGCAATTTGGCAATATGAAGTAAACTCCTTACTGATGCACATGTTATGTGACCTTGGGATTCCATCTCTAGTACTTAATCCTAAAGTAATATTCTTTTGAGATTCACCAAAATTTAGTTTTCAGAATGCTTCTCATAGCATTGCTTATAATTGCAAAAAAATGTGAAAACTAAATTCGTCTCTAAAATTAGGACATTGAAAGAACAAACTGTGACTTGTACATAATGGGATATTCTTTTGACATTTAAGTTTATTTATTTATTTTTGAGAGAGACAGAGACAATGCAAATGGGGGAGGATCAGAGAGAGGGAGAGAGAGAATCCCAGACAGGCTCCACACTGTCAGTGCAGAGCCTGACAGGGGCTCAATTTCATGAACTGTGAGGTGATGACCTGAGCTGAAAACAAGAGTCAGATGCTTAACCCACTGAGTCACAGAGGGACCCCTCTTTTGACATTTAAAACAATATTACAAAGTTGGTTTTATTGACAAATAAGTCATATATAAAATATTGTTCATGAAGGGAGCTCGGGTGGCTCAGTTGGTTGGGTGTCCAGCTTCAGCTCAGGTCGTGATCTCGTGGTTTGGTTCGTGGGCTTGAGCCCCGTGTCGGGCTTGTGCTGACCGCTCAGAGCCTGGAGGTTGCTTCAGATTCTATGTCTCCTTCTCTCTCTGCCCCTCCCCCACTCATCCTCTGTCTCTCTCCCAAAAATAAACATTAAAAAAACTTAAAAATTATATTGTTCGTGAAAAAATATGAGATATATGTAAGAAATACTCACAGATTCTGAATATTTATTATAAATAGCCTTTCTAAACACAATATTCTGTTCAGAAGTTTAAGTAACACAGCAAATGTCACCAATTAATTAGTGGTAAAGCAGGATTTGGACTCAGAGCTACCTGATCAAAGCCATGCCACTTTCAGCTCCACAAAGATAATTTTAAAATAATTTTAATAAAAATATTAATATATTAAAAATTAAATAGGTCAAAAGGGCTTATATAGTGAAAGTAGCAGTATCCCATAACATCTCTCCTCTACTGCTGTTCCACATCCCAAAAGCAGCTTTAAATTCTTTCTGTTCCTATCTCCTTGTACATATTAGATTGCTAATTATGTAGCTTTTGTATTCTAATATTGTGTTCCTGGAAATGTCCACATATATCTCTAACTTATTAAAGTCTACATAAAAATTAGTACTGTCACAATTTTCAAAGATCTTAGAGTATTATGACTGCTTTTACATCCTAATTTTTATGCTTTAATCTTTGATATTATACATATCAAATATTACATATAGTATAACATATCATATATAATAAATATCCCCATAAATATTGTTGATTTTATAAATCACCATATATATTTACCCACATATTGACTTTTCCTATTATTCTTGTTTACTTCCAGAATCTCCGTAATGAAGAATTCATTCTTCATCTCCGTATGAAGAATTCTCCTTAGTATTTTCTTTAATATGGTTCTGCTGTTGCTGCTGAATGATATCAGTATTTCCTTTTTTTTATGATCTAAATCTTTATTTTCTCTCATTTTTGAACAATATTTTCAATGATTACAGAATTCCCAGCCAGAAGGATTCTAATCCTTCTTTCCCCCCAATACGTTGAAGGTCTCATTCCATTCTCCTTTGACTTCATCATTTGTGCTCAAGGTCACCTCTCATTTTTATTGTTTCTTTGAATGTAATATGTCATTTTCCTCTGGCTAATTTCCAGTTTTCTTTATGCATTTGTTTTTCACTACTATGATTTCATCAGCTTACATGTTTTGTTCTGTTTTTTTTTTTTTCGTTTTGAAATTTTACTTAGTGTTACAGAATTTCTTGAATCTATGATTTGTCTTTGAAAAGTTTTTGGAAAATTCCCAGCCATTATCTTTCAAATATTGTTTTTACACTATTTTCTTTCCCTTCTACTTCTTTGACCCTATTTACACATATGTTAGGTTAAAAAAAAAATCATGGGGTGCCTGGGTGGCTCAGTCACTTAAGCGTCCAACTTTGGCTCAGGTCTTGAACTGACAGTTCTGAACTGAACTCACAGTTTGTGGGTTCAAGCCCTGCATTGGGCTCTTTGCTGATAGCTTAGAGCCTGGAGCCTGCTTCGGATTCCGTCTCCCTCTCTCTCTGCCCCTCCCCAGATCATACTCCGTCTCTCTCTCTCTTCTCTCTCTGACTTCTCTCTCTCTCTCAAAAGTAAACATTATTATTATTATTATTTTTTAATTATACAGAGTCTTATGCCCTATCCTTTGATTTCTCTGCTTTAGTCTGGACATTTTCTTCGGATATATGCAGGATTACTAACTCTATCACTAATTCTCTCCTTTGTTATTTCCATTCTGCTAAACACATCCATTTCATTACTAATTTCAGTGATTTTTCCCAATTTAGAATTTCCCCTTGACTTTTTAAAAAAAGTTTATTTATTTATTTTGAGAGAGAGATAGGGAGAGCACAACAGTGAAGCATGGGCAGAGAGAGTGGGAGAGAGAGGATTCCCAAGGAGGCTCCATGCTCAGTGTGGAGTCAATTTCAGGGCTTGATCCCATGACCATGATGAGATCATGGCCTGAGCTGATATAGAGTCAGATGCTTAATCAACTGAGCCACCCAGGTGCCCCCTCCCCTTGATTTTTAAAAATAATTTCTGCTAATCTGCCCAAATTCCTCACCACTTCATTTCTTTCCATCACATTTTCTTTTAATTTTCATTTTTTTTTCCACATCTATTTCAAATCTCTTCTAGCATCATGATCATTCCATTACAAGGCTAGTTCTTTTCTCTTTTACTTGGTTTATCCCGTTTTTCTGATGTACATCCTCAAATACCTTTCTCAGAGAGAGTGAATGAAAAGTTTATGAATTTTTACATGCCTAAAAATAACTCTTGCTCTCACCCTTGATCAATAATTCAGCTGAACCTCAAAAAAAAGTCTTTAAAAATGTTTTCTGCATGAAAGGTTTTATTTTTCTACCTCCAGTGCTGTTAGCTGTAAGTATTATATCAGTTTGTTTCTTTGTTCTGTTTCATTTATAGATGAATTCAGGATATGCATGGGGGACACCTGGCGTAGCTGTCCAAAAAGATATAATTAATTAGGGCCCCATGTTTTCCAGCCCTTAGTCTCTCTTCCCTTTACACAGGAAGTTAGACCCCTGACAACACTGAAGTTTTGTTGTACATATTATGAAATATGGCTCTTTTTACTTTAGAATAACTTTCAACACATCAACATGTTTCCAACTGCTTTCAGTCTTCCAGAAATGTATTTATCTTTCTCCGTTTTTGCCCCTTAACCCTATCTCATGGATCATTTCATTGTTTAGGGCATATACTTAAGAAAAAAAAAAGGTTTTATTTCTATACAGTATTAGAGAAATGAAAAATGAATGAGTTTCTACATTTACTCTCTTGAGTCAGAACTCCATGTCACTTTTAAAATAAACAAATGAGCAGGTAACTGAAGGACTATTTCATTACAGCCACTTATTTAAGAATCAATTGTAACATCATCAAGACATAGCCAAACATTGCCTTCCAGATTTCTCACTCTACTGTTTATTTTTCTACTTTGTTTTTCATTTTTGGGTATATAATAAATATAGGTTAAATAAAATGGTTGTAACCTGACACTTTATTTTATTTTATTTTATTTTCAATATATGAAGTTTATTGTCAAATTGGTTTCCATATAACACCCAGTGCTCATCCCAAAAGGTGCCCTCCTCAATACCCATCACCCACCCTCCCCTCCCTCCCACCCCCCATCAACCCTCAGTTTGTTCTCAGTTTTTTAAGAGTCTCCTATGCTTTGGCTGTCTTCCACTCTAACCTCTTTTTTTTTTCCCCTTCCCCTCCCCAATGGGTTTCTGTTAAGTTTCTCAGGATCCACATAAGAGTGAAACCATATGGTATCTGTCTTTCTCTGTATGGCTTATTTCACTTAGCATAACACTCTCCAGTTCTATCCATGTTGCTACAAAGGGCCATATTTCATTCTTTCTCATTGCCACGTAGTACTCCATTGTGGAGTCACAATGTGGTATATAAACCACAATTTTTTTAATCCATTCATCAGTTGATGGACATTTAGGCTCTTTCCATAATTTGGCTATTGTTGAGAGTGCTGCTATAAACATTGGGGTACAAGTGCCCCTATGCATCAGCACTCCTGTATCCCTTGGGTAAATTCCTAGCAGTGTTATTGCTGGGTCATAGGGTAGGTTTATTTTTAATTTTTTGAGGAACCTCCACACTGTTTTCCAGAGTGGCTGCACCAGTTTGCATTCCCACCAACACATCCTCCAACATCCCGTTGGATGTGGATCCCTCCAACATCCACCAACACATCCCGTTTCTCCATATCCTCTCCAGCATCTATAGTCTCCTGATTTGTTCATTTTGGCCACTCTGACTGGCGTGAGGTGATATCTGAGTGTGGTTTTGATTTTTATTTCCCTGATGAGGAGCGACGTTGAGCATCTTTTCATGTGCCTGTTGGCCATCCGGATGTCTTCTTTAGAGAAGTGTCTATTCATGTTTTCTGCCCATTTCTTCACTGGGTTATTTGTTTTTCGGGTGTGGAGTTTGGTGAGCTCTTTATAGATTTTGGATACTAGCCCTTTGTCTGATATGTCATTTGCAAATATCTTTTCCCATTCCGTTGGTTGCCTTTTAGTTTTGTTGGTTGTTTCCTTTGCTGTGCAGAAGCTTTTTATCTTCATAAGGTCCCAGTAGTTCATTTTTGCTTTTAATTCCCTTGCCTTTGGGGATGTGTCAAGTAAGAAATTGCTGTGGCTGAGGTCAGAGAGTTCTTTTCCTGCTTGCTCCTCTAGGGTTTTGATGGTTTCCTGTCTCACATTCAGGTCCTTTATCCATTTTGAGTTTATTTTTGTGAATGGTGTGAGCAAGTGGTCTAGTTTCAATGTTCTGCATGTTGCTGTCCAGTTCTCCCAGCACCATTTGTTAAAGAGACTGTCTTTTTTCCATTGGATATTCTTTCCTGCTTTGTCAAAGATTAGTTGGCCATACATTTGTGGGTCTAGTTCTGGAGTTTCTATTCTATTCCATTGGTCTATTTGTCTATTTTTGTGCCAGTAACCTGACACTTTCTTTGCCTACGTTTTTCTCATAATTCAGAGCAGGAGCTTGTATTTCCTAAAGAAGCTGGAATAAAAGGCATTGGCCAAAATTCAGCAGCATAATCTTAATTTTGTGAATTCCTATAAATTCTTCAATAGAGATGAATTTCAATGCCTTTAATGATTGGCATCACAGAATTGAAAGGAGCTCAAAAACCTCTGTCATCAATCATGCATGGTGGTTCTTTTCCTAGATACATGTTAAAGGATTTAATAGGTTCTTATGATGTGTGCACCTTGAAATTTCTGAGTTTGATTTAAGAGAGCTCACTAGGATATAATTAACTCAGAACTTAGAGCCTTGTGCATAATTTAGAGGCAATTACAGTTCAAGGAAATAATAAGGCAACTTTTCAAATTCAAACAAAAATAATCTGGAAAAACAGAATTAATCACTGGCAATTACTGAGTTAAAATATCTAACTTATTACCTGAAATACTCCCATGTAATCATGCATTCAACTTTAACTGAGCCAGTAATTGTAATCATAATTAAGAATGTGCAGGCATTAAATCTCAAAAGATGATAAAACACATGAAGCTACTATTTAAACAATAACTGCTTCAACTTTCCACCTACAAAGTTTGAAATGTGGTTCAAAGTCCTTAGTTGTGCTTTACAAACTTGAAACTTGTGATAATTTGAAATGGCTCTTAGAATACAATTTTTTATTATTTGGAAAACAGGTTTGAAAATTTAGGAGTAGGAATCCTGTTTGTTCTCTTAAGTATTTGTAACATTTTTTCTCAGATCTGGTTTGGATATTAATTATATTTTAAAGCAACCAGTATGCTAACTACAAATTCTTTGCCATGTCTCATTAATAAAGGCTGGAGTTAGCCTGTTTTATTTATCACTATTTTTGAAAATAATAAAAATAACTTCAGACTTTTCATGAAATTCAAACTAGCTTCTCCTCCCTGATTAGTCCAAGTAAATGGAAATTTACTGTACCCAAAAGTAGTCTTAAAGTTATCTCTCACACAAATGTTTCTTAAAACTATAAAATGACATTTCTTTATATAATCCAATAATAAGAAAAATTTAAAGGTTCAACAATAATTTAGGAAGAGTTACTCATCAAGAAGGAATGTTTATGTCATTTTAAATAAAAGTCAGTTCTATGACTGCTTGTCAACTGAAGAAAGCAGCATCCTTGCTTACCTCCTAGTGCAAGGAAATCTCTGTTTTTGGTGTGCCCAAATTCTTTCACCAAGTCTACACAGTGTTCCTTTCTTCTCTCAGTTATGCTACAAGACTCCCTGAATTGAATTTTAGCTGGTTGCTTTTTGATTATCATAATAAGTAAACATTAAAACAACAACTATAACAATAGTTAAGTTGTCCTTCTGATTAAAAGGCATTTTAAATATCAAAATAAAAGGCATTTTTAAAATATCAGTTATTTGGCATATTGTAGATATCAGTAGTTGGCTCCAGAATGAAAGCAGTGACATCTTGTGAAATCTCAACACAAAGAATAAGATTGACTCTTGGTTAAAAGACCAAAAAAAAAAAAAAAAAAAAAAGAAAAAAAAATCAACAAATGACAACAACAAAAATACCCTAACATAAATCAGTAGAACTATGGAGCTATCACCGAAGAGATTTAAGAAATGCCTACATCTCATAAAAGGAAGATCAAATTGTTCCCTTAAGACTAGAATATAGCCATAGCAATTCAATCTAAGCAATGATCTGAAAAAGAAGAAAAATATAAACACAAGCAAGTAGTTCATAGATTGTCTAGCAAAAGGTACACTTTCACCAAGAGGAAGACTGGGTCAGAACAATCCAAGGGAGACCGTCTGTCTATAGGTCACGGTATCCAGAGGGAAGATGACTACATCACAGTTTCATAGCCTGATGGCACCACTTACAAATATTATATAACTAGTCCCTTTGCTCTGATTCCATGCCTAACAAATACATTTCCTATAATAATTTGACTTTCATATATACTTTCCTAGAAAATAGGTGATGTGCTAACCAAGACATACATTTTCTTGTACATTGTGTAGTTAAATATCTCATTCTAAATCCATTTTTTTAAGTTTATTTATTTATTTTTGTGAGAGGGAGGAAAAGAGGGAGGGAGAGAGAGAAAACATGAGCAGGGGAGGGGAAGGGAAAGAAGGGGAGAGAGAGAATCCCAGGCAGACTCCATGCCACCAGTGCAGAGCCTGATGTGGGGCTTGAACTCACAAACTGTGAGATCATGATCCCAGCAGAAATCAAGAGTCAGACGCTCAATGGACTGAGTCATCAAGGTGCCCCAGTAGTCTTGATTTTATAACCATGTGTTTTGAGTCTAGTTATGAAAAACCAATATCACCAAATGAGCTTACTCAGAATACTGACAACATTTGTGTCTCTTAGCCTGCAAGTCTAAGGATTTACATCTAGATGAGCATTTCAAAAGATGATGGAAATCATTTGGATTCCTTGTTAACAGGAATTTACAGTACCTTCTTAATTTTGTAAGTATGAAATGGTATTCCATGATATAATTGTGTTCACTTTTGCTTTTGTATTATTTATTCTGTGGTTATTCAACAAATACTTATTGAGAAATTATACAATTATGCAATTATGTCGGGAATCATGCAAAGTACTGACATACCAAACAGATTTTGGTATGATGTGATGGGATGTACATTCTATAACTAGCACTTCTCATCCACTGCGCATGCACACGGTGCCAGGCACTGTTCTTAAAACTCTTATGACTATCATTCCATTTAATCTGCATAACCTCTAAATGAAATATTTTTATTCTTAATCTTGTTTTTTCTTTAGAGATGAGAAAACTGAGATGGCTAAAGGTTAAATAACTTCTCACAATCACACAACTGGGATGCAAAGTCAGAGACGGTGTCCATATAGCATATGGATTCCTAGGATAAGAAAGAGACAAATTAATTACACAAAAATAGGCAAAATGTAAATGATAATCAGTCCTATAAAAGAAAACTTATAGTGATATATGAGAATGGTATTAAATAAGACCAGATATGTAGGCAGAGAACAAATCATGAAGACTTTTTGTACCATGTTAAACAGGAGCCACTTAAGAGTTGTAGCAAAAAAGAAATTAGCTCTTTTAAAACATCACTTTGTTTACCAAAAGGATACAAAAGTACTGATTTGAAGGGGCACACACACCCTTATGTTTATAGCAGCATTATCAACCATAGTCAAAGTATGGAAAGAGCCCAAATGTCCATCAACTGATAAATGGACAAAGAAGAAGTGGTTTATAGATACACAATGGGATGTTACTCAGCCATCAAAAAGAATGGAATCTTGGCATTTGCAATGACATGGATGGAGCAAGAGTGTATTATGCTAAACTAAATAGGTCAGAGAAAGACAAATACCATATGATTTCACTCATGTGCAATTTAAGAAACAAAACAGATGAACATGGGAGAAGGGGAAAAAAAGAGGGAGGCAAACCATTAGAGACTCTTAACTATAAAGAACAAACTGAGGGTTGATGAAGGAAGATGGATGGGGGGATGAGTTGAATGGGTGAGGGGTATTAGGGAGGGCACTTGTTGGGATGAGCACTGGGTGTTATATGTAAGTGATGAATCACTAAATTCTACTCCTGAAACCAATTATTACACTATATACTAACTAAATAGAATTTAAATAAAAACTTGGGAACAAAATAAATAAAAGATCACTTTGGTTGCAACCCGGAGAATAAAATTGAAAAGAGGATGGGTGGATGTGCATTCAGAAGAAATTTTAAGAATCCACTATGGAGACATTTGGGTGGCTAAGTCAGTTGACTGTCCAACTTGATTTCAGCTCGGCACATGATCTCGTGGTCATAAGATCATACCCCACATTGGGCTCTGCACTGACAATGCAGACCCTGCTTGGGATTCTCTCTCTCCCTCTCTCTCTCTTCCCCTCCTTACCTATCTCTCTCTCAAAAATAAGTAAATAAACATTTAAAAAAATCCTTTATGATCAAAAACTGCAGTGGAGATGGTGGAGATGGGAGAGGTGGACTGTTATCAGTTTAGGATGTACTATCAACAGAACTCATGGAGGGGTAAAAGAGAAGGATATGTCAAGGACAGCTTCTAAGAATCTGACTTGCACAGCTGAATGGATGGTAAAGCCATCCCCTGGGACAGAGACATACAAGAAATAAATCACATCTTCTAAATTATCCTTGCAAACCCTTCTTAACACCGCCCTTCTTAAATGTGTCAAAACATAGCCAATCGTTTCTTCACTATTTTTATGTGTATTTTCATTATGCCTTAAGCCTCACTGTAGGTCTGTGCTTTTACTCAAAGGAGGCAGGGAATGATCTCTCTCAGTCTGAAATACTGTTCCCATTTGTTCTTCCTGAAACCTGACGACTTCCCCACTGGATTTTTCTTATTAAGAAAAAAAATATTTTTTAGAGTAGTTTTTTGATGCACAGTAAAACTGAAAAGAAAGTACAGAGATTTACCATATACCTTGTGCCCCTACTTTTACACAGCTTCTCCCATTATCACCATTCTCCACAAGAGTGGTATATTTGTACAACTGATGAACCTACCTCAACAAACCATTAGTACCCACAGTCCATAGTTTGCATTAGGGTTAGCTCTTAGTGTTGTACATTCTATGGGTTTGGACAAGTATGTGATGACAGGTATCCATTAGTATACTATCATACAGAGAATTTTTACCACCCTAAAAACTCTCTGTGCTCCACCTAGTCATCCCTCCCCTCACCCCTGGCAACCACTTGATCTTTTTACTATCTCCATGGTTTTTGTCCTTTCAGGATGCCATAAACTTGGAATCATACAGTATGTAGCTTTTTTAGATTGGCTTCTTTCACATAGTAATATGCATCTAAAGTTCTTCCATTTCTTTTTATGGCTTAATAGCTCATTTCCTTTTAGTACTGAATAAGATTCCATTTTCTTCGTGTACCATCATTTTTTTATTCATTCACCTATTATAGCACATCTTGGATCCTTCTAAGGTTTGGTAATTATGAATAAAGCTGCTATAAATATCCATGTGCAGGTTTTTGTGTGGATATAAATGATCAATTTTGGGTAAATCCAAGGAGCACAATTGTAGGATCATAGTGCAAGAATATATTTAGTATTGTAAGAAACCAACAAAGTATCTTACAAAGTGGCCACATTTTACCACTTATTAGATTTTTAACCTTGTCCATATATTCAGTATTTCTTGAGGACTTAATATTTGCCAAATATTATATACTTGAAGCCAGATAATTATTGAAGATTTTATTCAATAGCATCTCCTCCAAGGCATCCTGTCTCTTAATCCTTTCTCATTGGTAGCCCTCAGATCTTTCTTTCAACCTATTTTGAAAGAATTACTTCATTTGTTTTGAATTCTGCTTCTTGGTATGCCTGTCCTCCCGGACCCCATCTTTAAATGTGTTGCACTGTATCTCCATTTTCCTCGTGCCAAACATAGTTTGTATTGCACAGTAGAGACTGTGTTTGTTGGTAGAATGATATTGATTAGACCATGGTAAACACTATAATACCCGGGTAAGTATGCAGATTCATAACAAGAAAAGGATAGGTGGCTGTGAGTTCAAATATATTAGAAATCATCACAAAGAAACTGTAATTATAAAAATTGTAATTGTAGAAATTAAAGACACGCATTTTTCTAAGTGCTGATGCCTCTTGTAATATGTGTCCTTTTTTAACATTTCCAATATTTCTGTATCACTGATTAAGTGGCTCAATTTTGCAGTGACTCAGGGAAGCATTCAACTAATGTAGAAAATCATGCTTCAATAGGGAGAGAAGAACTTAATCTTCATTTCAGACCCATGCCCTACATTTTCCAGCAGCAGTAATGACTGTCTTCATGGCAGCTGTTTTCTATGATTCCATCAGTTGATCTTGAGTAGTAGTACAATTCCTTGGAAATATAAGAACTAAAATACGTTTCCTGAAAACTTTGAAAAATAGGATGAAACATTAATCAAAACTAAAACAATCATCTGTAAGAGTTGTATCATGTGCCTGGCACTAGAACTATTACTGGTCACTGAAAGGAAGGATCAATTACATTAGTAATTTGTCATTAGCCCTGAGGAATTCTCCCAGAGTGCTCTCACAGCTGATTGAAGTGCAGGGGAGGCGAATCAGAAAGAGGGCTGTGAAGGACACAGTTTCCACAATTTTACATTGTTTGACTGTATCCAGATTCTGTTGTGAATGAAGTTGTGGCACTTTGAAAAATCAGCCCATTAATGGACATTAATCCTGAAATTAAAAGGAGGGGGAGAAATGCGGTGGGAGTGGTACCAAGAGAATCAAAAACATATTTACATAAACACCACTTGCTAATTTAATGACCTAGGGAAAATTCCCTACTCTCACTGTACCTTCATTAAGTCCTCTGTAAAGTGGGAGCCATGATATTCCTACCTCAGAGTGTTGCTGTGGGGATTAATGTGTCAATACAGGAAAATTGCTTTGGACACATGGTAACTATCAATAAGTGCTATTTTTGTTGTGGTGGTTGTTATTTCCCTGAGATGCCTGCAGTTTAGTTTAATTGTCTCCTACAAGTTCCAGCCCAAGTGGGGTCTACAGTAGGGTGGAGGCCAGAATGGTTCCTCCACTCTTTAAACTCATCCTCCTCTATGGCTCCTCAGTACATTTGAGTCTTGTATGTTTTTTATTTGGTTCCAGTGGCATATCTTTCTGATTCATCTTCCCTTTAACCTCTGTCCTCCCAACCTCTCCCATCTCTTCTCCTCATTTCCTGCTATGGGGGATCCTCAGCTGGTTCCTTTGGGTTCCCATTTATGTAGACACGCCTGGGGGATGGGAGTGTGGAGCAGATGAACATCAATTAGATGACTTCCTCTGTTGTCAAATTGGGCTTTCCCTTCCTGTTCCTGAAAGTATCTCGGCCTCTTCCTCACCATGATTTTGTTGTCCTAGCTTTAGTGTCTGCTAGGCCTCAAAACATTGTACGAAGGAAAGAATGATATTAAGAGATTTAAAAAACCCTCCTTTGACAAATCACAAATAACCTAGAAAAATCCAAATCGAATCCTGCCAACTGCTGTTTAAAGCTCACTTATAAATACAGCTTCTCATATTTAGGATAGTATCCAAACTCCACACTACGGCCAGCCAGACCCTGCATAATCTGGACTCTGCCTCCTGTTCCCACTCACCTCTCATCACTCTTTCCTCCTCTGCACATCACTGGCCTTTCCTCAGTTTCTGCAAAGTTTAATCTCTTTGTTGTACTTTCATGTGTCTGCCTGAAATTATCTTCCATTACCTCTTTGCCTGACTCCTTTTTTTGCTAAAACTCCAGGTTTAAGCTTGATTGTCACTTTTGTTGCAAGGCCTTTCCTTTCCTGTCCTTCCCACCTAAATTAAGTTTTATGAATTTTCATAACACCTTGTATTCCCTCTGGAGCATTACTCATAATTTATAATTATGTATTTTTAGTTTGATAGAGTTCTAAATGATGACCTCCTCCATAGGCTCTGCATGGACCATGGCTGTCTTGTTTACTACTGTACCCCTATAGATTCAATAAATGCCCTATAAATTCAGAGTGTGGAAAACACTCAAATGCATAGATTTTAGAATTCTATAGTTATTACCAGTTGTGGACCAGGGGCTGTTACTTCTATGAGCCTCAGGTTCTTCATCAGTAAAATGGAATCATGTTCCTTAAAGTCTTAAGATGGAATCCTATGCTAAACTCACTGCACTGGGCATGTGTTTAACAAAACACACTCAGGGACTATCACCTGTCCTTCCTGCTGCCATCCTTGCCTCCCACAATCTATTTTCACAGCCAGTGTGTTAAGAGAGAAGCTGGATCACACTATTCCTCTGCTTGAAACTCTCCAATGTTTCTCCATCTCATTTTACATTTCTTGGAAACACACAGCCCCACAGTCTGCCTTCTCTCCTCCTCTCCTCCTCCTCCCACTTCCCAATGTTCTCCCCTACTATCCCCCCTCTCTCTGTCTTCCAGACACTCTGATCCCCTAAATCATCATCAAGCACACCAGGCATGCTTCTGTCTCAAACCTTCTCCATTGGGAATGTCTTTTTTTAGGAATCAAAACTCTCTCGTGGCTATTCTAATTGCAATCACCTCTTGCCCTCAGCACTCACCATCCTCCTTAGCTTGCTTTGCTTTTGTCATCTCATTTATTCAGCCTTCAAAACACCCTAGCAATTTTATATTCATTATGTTTATTTTCTGCTTTGCCCCACTAGAAAGTAAACTCTATGAGACAGACAGGTTTGCTTATCATATAAGCAATTGCTGTAGCCCTAACACTTCGAATAGGATCTTCACTATGGTAGGTACTTAATCAATATTTTTAATTAATAAATGTAGCTATCATAGTAAGATTATTATTATAATTTTTTGGAGATAAAACCCGTCTTTCCAAGGCACTCTCCTATGGGTTCTATCCCTATTTCCATAATAGAAAAAGTTTAATTATATGTTATCACCCAAACTTTCAAAACAATTTATCCCTACAGAGAGTTAATCAAAGGCAAATAACTTAGCCAAAAAATTGCTTTGCATTGAGAGGCACCTGGGCTTTTTGTCATTTGGTCATTCTTATTTGAAATATCTGGTTTTGCAGAATATTTTTCAGGGGATTCTCTTTCTAATTTGGTGTTCTAGCTTTCCTCACCAATTTCTATACCTTATTGAAGCCAAATATTTGCATTACACTACAGAGAAAGCATCGGGACCTTTTCAGTCTTCCCTGTCCACAGTCTCTACCCTCAGTCTCTATTAGGTGATTACAGACCCTGTCTCCTTCACCTGTATGTCTGGTTTACTATGCCGCACTAGATCTTGATTGCCTAGTTTTGCCTTATATGATTCTGCTGCTTCTTGGTCGCTTACACAAATTTAGCTACTTGGCCTGATTTTGGTTTTTATTGGCATCAATATTTTTCTTTTACCATTGTATTTCATCAAGCTTTTCCAATGTGGTCTTATTATACCTTATTATAATCTCTAATTTCCCTTTAGGGGTATCTTGGGCTTGAGATTGGGTGGGGGGAGCCAAGAAGGGGCCATAACTGCAATGATGTAGGGATGGTGGGAAGATTATATATATCTAGGGATTAATTTAGTTAAAACACCTCAAGCCCTTCCCTGGCAGGATTGTCACATGAGAGACACAGAAGAAAAATCCCCTTTGGGTTACAAAATTATGAAAGAAAATGAAAGCTGGTGAGAAATGAAGATTGTTTATTTGTTTAATTCTCCCAGGGCAGAAAGACCATGTGTTACTTTACTTTTATATCCCAAGCACTTAGCATGGTGTCCAGTACATAGAAGGCTTTAAACAATTGCTTCTTGTTGAATTTGTTGGTAAAGATACATACATGGCAGCAGCACTTATTATAAATCTACAATGGATTAGTGACGCTACATGGTTGCTTTAGATCAGAATTATCTCATGATTAAGCAGTTATCATCCTATATATATGTATATATTTTATGTATAACATATTTAGGGAAAATAGTCTCCTGCCTCGCCCCTTCGCCTGCCACACTGTCCTCCATACCACATCACTCCTCTGCTCGGAGCTCTCCACTGACTTCTCCTTGCCTCCAGGATAGTGTGCAAATAGCTTGGTACATACCAGAAGGATCTCTGTAGCATACTGGGGAGCGCTGTGGAAAGCAGTTACAGAAACAGGCTTTGAAATCCCTCAGAGCCGGGCTGCATTAGGACTCTAGCACTTACAAGCTGTGTGATCTTGGGAAAGTAATTTTTCTATGCCTCAGTTTCCTCAACCATAAAATGAAGGCATTAATAATGTCCTCACAGAGCTCTTGAGAATATTAAATTATTTATGGTGTTTATCACACAGAGAAGAAATGCTAAATACATAGTAGTTGTCATTGATGCTGTTAAGATTAGTTGTGGTGACATTATCTCCAATTTATCTTTTTAGGTCTACCTTTCCACCCTCTCTCCTGAGTCTCTCCCCTTCCCTGTCTGTGGTCTGTACACTAGTCACAGATTCTCACCATTTTCTGTATCACACTCTAACTCTGTGACTCTGCACATGTCATTATTTCTGCTTGTATTTCTCCTTTCAACATTCTCTGGGTAGTAAATTCCAATTCATCGTGGAGACCTGCTTCAAATACCATCTCTTCTGAAGCCCTTTTAGCTTGTCCCTCTCTTTAGAACAGCATTCAGTTCACCCTTCCATTACAGGTACAAGGACAATGTATGGTGTCATCAGGGATGCTTATTTAATCAAAGACTAAATTAAATAAACTCTGTAAGTGGTAAGAAATGTAATAATTCCAAAAATGAATACTGTCTAGAATTGTAATAATTTCCGTTGCAATTCAGGAGAGTAAAAACCTCTAAGAAAAATGAGTAGGCCTGAAATATTTTCATTATTGTTACTGGGGCTCCAAAATAAATTCTCCTCACTGCAGTTTTCTTTTGGGTGCCTATCCAGTATCCTGGAAACTGATTCATCAATAGTTACTCTACAAATACTAGCTGCATGACAATGTTCTATATTCTGTTTAGATCATTAAAGCGCGCTATGCCTGATCAAACAGCATCCCGTCATAGCGCACTGACAGATGCTTTCCCTATACGAAATAAGGACTATCAATCGCATCTTTTGTAGGCACAGGTTCTGGATAGTGGTAATGGGTCAGCAGACCCATGAATGATTGTTTTCATTTTGGTGGCATGATGTCATAATTTGGTATTGATGGCACAGTTCTGGCTCAATAAGTTCTATAAAATTGTTGCTTACAAGTTATGGATAACAATTGTGCACAAACACTCTGTTTGATTGCATGCCATTTGTAGCAGTGGATGGAACAGACTCGGTGGTATAGGGTGCTGTCGCTCTTTCCACCTGTACCAATGCACAGGTGATCACCTTCAGGAAACCCGCAAAGGTGAGCGCTAAACAGAACTATTTCCCTGTGACAGGAAGAACCCCAGCCACCGAGCAGGCAGGAGGATGTTCTCGAACGCTTCCACAATAGACACTTTGCCCCTCAAATATCATCTTAGTAAAGTGTTTTTCTTCTTTCCTCTCTTCCTCCCTCCCTTCCTCTTTCCCCTCCTCCCTTTCCTCTCTTCCTTCCCTCTTCCTTTCTTCCCTTTTAACAAAAAAGAAATATCTAAGGAAGTATAACTTATATTATGTTGAAGATTACTGAAAGCCATTTTCTGATTTATTATCAATCTGCAGGAGGGGAAGAACATCCCCAGGGGTTTCCATGGAATGAATATTTCTTAATGGCTAAGGATTTAGACATTATCTGAGATGTTTAAAGGCTATGGGCCAGGAGCTTATAGTGGCCTCAAAGACAAGCATGGGTTTTCTGGATTGTTAGATTAACACAGTGTAATAAAAACATTCGGAGAACTATTTGTTCCACAATCCACTATAACAGGAGGTTTTCCCGGCCAGCAGGGCAGTTGCTTCAGAATGGCTCACAGCACACGATGGTATAAATATCTGTTCTTCCTAATGCATTTACTTAAAGTAATAGATTTTGAAATAACTGTCTTGTGCTAAAGAACTATATCAGACACTTAACATGTATGAACTTTTAAAATATTCATATAGCCCCATTGAATAGAAATTGTGGCAAACTGACCTAGAACCTGGACAAGATCACACAGGTATTAAATGATGGGACTGAGTTGAGAACCCAAGAGTCCTAGAATCTAAACTCCCTACATCTCTTCCTGGATTCCTGCCTCCTATGGTGAAGGAAATTTTACCCCATTCTAAAAGGAATTATTTCATTTTGTTTAAAAGAAATCTATTATGTGGTGGTTTGTTGTAGCTGATACCCATTTCTTTTCCCACAGACATTTTTCTGACATCAATTTCAAGGAAATAGAGATTAAGGATAGAATATAAATCAACTAGCTCTGCTTCGACAAATAGAATTTTTAAGGTCTATACTCCCTTTTTTATGGCTTTTGTTTATGAGAAGGTGATGGCTCATTTATTCACAGTTTAGTTTTTGTGTTTTACATTGTGCAATGAGGTGGAATTCTAGGAACTTATCCTAAATAAGTTTCCAAGCAAAGAGCCTTTTGTAGTCCAGAATTAACAAATATTTGTGGATGATGATAGTAATAACATTTTAGTGAGATGGTACCAGGAATGACTTTTGTTGAATATATTATCTTAAAATGTTTTGCTATCTACTCTTCTAATTTTATAATAATTTTAAAAGCAAGGTATTACTATTCCTTTTAATATAGGATAAACTAATTCATCAGTAAAATAACTTGTCCAAGTTATTCAACTAACTTGGACTCCACAAGTTCTCGTTCTGTAATATTAAATGGCCTGTCCAAATAAGAGGGAAGAGTAGTCAGTCAGCAGTGCCTTCGGTTAAAGTTAACAGAAACAGATCTACAGTGACTCAACCAGTCGTGATTGTTTACATAGACCAAGTCCAGGGTTGAGCAGGCCAGCACTAGCATGGCTGCTCAAAGAAGTCACTAGGGAATAAAGTTTCAAATAACTTTTGATCCCCTCTTTTAGAATGTGGCCTCAGTTCCCACGATTGCAGCTGTGACTGTCCCCTACTGGTCCTCAGTCCCTCACTGTGGACAAGAAGAAGGGGTGAGAGGTGACAGCAAAAGGCTCATGCTAGCTGAATCTATCCTGTGTTATCAAGAAAATAATAGCTGTCCCAGCAGTGTCACCTGGTGATTTCCACTTACTCGTTACAACAGTGCTGCATGAGCACTCTTTATGGTAAGGGAATCTGGAGGATTGATGCAGATGCTAGCTGCATACATTGATGCCATGAATGAAATTGGAGTTGTATTCAAAAGGAAGGACAGATTTGGGGTTGGCTGGCAGCAGTATCTGGCACAAAAACTGATAGCTGGGAAAATGAGAACTAGAGCTGAGTAAAAAATTAATAGAGAAATCTAGGAAGCCTAGAAAGAGATGATGCATTATTTCTCATAGAGAAATATATTGGACAACTAGATGAAAAGGATCAGAAGGGAGCCGTTTACTCAACTACTTAAGTATATTTTCTGTTAACCTCCCTATTGGTCTAATTATTTGGGCACCACAGAGCAATATCCTACCAGTAGCTATAAATGGTTCCTACTGGTATCCTACCAGTAGTATAAATGGTTCCATTTATACTGCAAGAAAACACCCACTTAGTTAGGACACTCAAATACAGCATAAAGACTCAGTTGGAGAAATGGTTTCCTGGTCTTTAGGGTGTTTTCAGAAGTAATTTATGGCCCTATACATAGCCATGTCATCAGTAAATCAATACTGCAGACCCCAGACTTTTAAAGATAGAAATTACTGTCACAGTGCTTTGGGAATCAAACATGTGTGCCTCTAATCTTGACAAAAAATAAAATAAAATAAAAGGGAAGGAAGGAAAGGAAAGGAAAGGAAAGGAAAGGAAGAAAAACAAAACAGATCTTTCAGATGGCAGAATATATTTAATCAACTCTTGTGAAACCGGGCCTGGTTACATTGATAATCTGCTGAGCTGTCAAACTTGAAACATGTCAAACTTTGCCTATTGATGAAAATGAGTCCCTTTCTTTTCCTCTCCAGCACAGAAATTCATTATAATTATTCTTTCTCTGTAAGGTGCCTGGGTATATGTACATCTATATGCATAAGGCATGGTAGAAAGAGGAGTTGATGAGAGGAAATTAGAATCTCTTCCCACCTCAGGATCAATCTTAACAACATAGAAAAAACAGGTGTTACAGCACATGTGCTAAAATTGGAAGATTTACACAGCCCTGTTCATGGAGCATTTGCAAATTCACAAAGCTCTCCATGTTTTTCCAAGACCCCCCTGTGAAATTTTGTCTGATCCTGTGCTCCCGTAGCAATTGGTGCATCCTTGCATTAACATGTGTCTCGCTGTGTTTAATTATTAGTGTACATATTTGTCTTCTTCACAAGGCTATGAATTTCCTAAAGACAGAGCACTATATAGGAAATTGAACTTGAAAACAATATACTAGGGATGTTCTGAATGCTCCATTTCTAGGATCTTTAAAAATAGATGTTTGGACATAGACATGTGTAGAGCCAAGAGGCCAAACCAGTGACCCTTTCAAGACTTCCAGATCTAAAAGTCTTTTTTAAAGGAATTCCTTCAAAAATAAAAGCAAAAGGCATCTATTTGGTTATCTAGAATAAAAAAGTAATTTCATTTTCTCTCTGCTACTTAATTGGCTCTTTTGCCGAAAGCACATTTAGATTTTGAATCTCAATAAAGTTACGCTGGTAATCATAAAAGATTTAAGAGTATTCATATCTCATTTCATTACTGTTAAACTACTGCCTAAACCCTACCTATTTCTATAGGCTGAAAACAGCTACTACAGGAGAAGTATCTCCTCTACTAATCATCACTAACAGCTCTTAACGGGATTGAGAGTATTGAAACACCATCATTGTTATGTAGCTGGTACACAGAGTAATATTAGAAGGAATGTGTTCATTCGTACATTTCAGGGACATTTTCTTCAAAAGATTAGCGCCAAGTCCTGCTCTTACAAAAGAACAGAAAAGAGCTCAAAATCCTTCTGAGGGTGGTGAGTACAGGGGCTCTAAAACAATGCCTCCAAGAACTCATGAGATCATGACCCGAGCTGAAATCAAGAGTTGAACACTTAATGGACCAAGCCACCCAGGTGCCCCAAAAGTTTGTTTATTTATTTATTTTGAGAAAGAGAGAGATCACGAGTGAGGGAGGGGCAGAGAGAGGGTGTAGAGAGAGAATACCAAACTGGCTTGGAGCTGTCAGCACATTCGATCTCTCGAACCATAAGATCATGACCAGAGCCAAAATCAAGAGTTGGATGCTTAACAAACAGCCACCCAGGTACCCCTGAGTGATAATTCTTTAAGCTGAATTGGATAATAGATACATATTGTGAAATAATGCAAATATATATTTATGGCACAGAGTTCCTAAGCCCTTTGTAATTTCCTGGATGATAGGAGCGTCTTTTATTCTAATGAGGTGATGTTTGGTGGGCTCCCAAATACCTTCAGGATGGGGACTAATCACCAAAAAGACCAAGCCATGAATAGAAGCTTAGAACTTTTAGCCTCACACCACCCCCCTATCCTCCAGGAAAAGAAGAAGGACTAGAAATTGAGTTAATAACTGATCATACCTACAAAATGTAGCCTCCATAAAAATCCCAAATATGGGGTTTGGAAAGCTTCTGGATTGCTGAACATGTGAAGGCTCTTGGGAGGGTGATGAACTTGGAGAGGGCCTAGAAGCTCCATCCTACATCCCCCACACTGTGTCCTACACATCTCTTCTATATGGCCATTCATTTATATCCTCTGTCATATTCTTCTATAAAAAACTGGTAAACATATGTAAGCAATTCCCTGAGTCCTTGAGACATTCTTGCAAATTATTTAACCCAATGAGGGGGTCATGGAGGTATAGGCGACAGCATGGGACTAGTGACTGGTGCCTGAAGTGGGGGCTACTTTGTGGGGCTGAGCCCTCAACCTGCAGGAGCTGATGCTAATTTCAGGTAAATGGTGTCAGAGTTGAATTAAATAGCTAGACATTCAGCTGGTGTTCTGTAATTTTTCAGTATGGGGGAAAGACACCAATTTGGTGACCAGAAGTGAAGTGCCCTAAATTTTGATAGTAAAGGAAAAGAATAGAAAACTTTTTGTATATACATACTCACTCTACTTGTATGCTTGAAATTATCTACATTAAAAAATTAAAACATTGCTACCTTCATACAGCATATATTTCAAATGATCTGTATCTTCTATAAATATATTATGGTTGTGTGGCTTTTTTAGAGGATTTTTACTTAAAATTTCTATGCCAGTTGTAAGTCCTGAATAGAATGAAAGAGCCCATTCCTTTTTTCTTAATCCTACCACTTTGGAAAACAAAAATGTGTTTTGCTATTTATTGTTTTGTGTAAAGTTCATTATACCTTCACGTTTTTCCCATCATGGCTACAGACTTCATAATTTATTTGACGTCTTTCCTTTTCCACAGGTGTTAGTATTTCGAACTTAAAACTCACTCAGTAATTATTATTGTTTAATTCATTGCTAAAGCTCTAAGTCAAGAGTTATAGAATTCCTTGAATGTGGTGAGAGTTTGTTGGAAGCAAATCATAATGAAATGCATGTAATTCAATTCAAATTTTCAGGGAGCACCTACAAGAAGCAAATCCTATCGTGGCAAATTTAATACCAAAACAAATAACTATAGTGCCTGCCCTGAAGGGTCCCATCAGATAATGAATAATATGGACACACTGTAGTAAATGCCAAGAAAGGGAAATAAAATTATTGTTCACAAATAAAGGTAAGGAGGAGGGACAAAGAGGAAGAAGATTTCCAAAGGATAAATCTGAGAAGTAATCAGTTGCAGTGGCCAAGGGGCCTGAAGTGTCATTACTCATGGCCTTGAAGTCAGAGCAAGACTTTAACATTGGGACAAAGGCCTGCAGGTCAGGAGAGGTAGAGAATGATTTCAGAGGAATGACTCTTTTCCCATCATTCTATAAGAAACCAGGAAGCATTACTCTAATTCATGCCTACTTTATTTAAAATACAAAAAAAGCAAGAATAATATATCTCTTCTTTTGTGATTTATTGCAGTACTATTTTTATTTTCATGGTAATGTAATACTATTTTAGCTTAATGACAGGGTTTTTTCCTTCCAAATATCACAAATACTTGAGTCCAGGGTGACATTTGGTCTTTTGACATTTTGGACTCAGCCACCCAGAAAAAGACACTTTGTACCATGCAACGTTGCCTTTTGAAGCATTCACCAGGGAATAGAGGCAGAAATCCTACATTAGTATGAAGAATGAAACATCAGATAAATCCTAATTTTAATTTTTGAAATAACATTTTTTATAATTTAAACATATATTTTGTGTTTTATTTTTATTTCTCTGTGGTATCATAAAATCCTTTAGAATGTTCTGTAACTCACTTAATAGCTAGTATATTCTAAGCAGTCTTTCTGGGAATTCTTAACAGAAACAGTGTGAAGTGGATGCTAAGAACACTGCAGCTTGCTTTATAATTTACAGTGTAGGTGTAAATCCTTTCTTTTAAGAACAGCACAAAATCACCATTTAATTCACTTCAGGAACATTTAAATTAGGTACACTTATATTTTAAAATAACATTTTGTATTTTGCGCAAGTTATACTCAAGTGAACTGTTCACCCAAAGAACTGTCCGTTTATAATGCACAATCAGCGTGATAGCACATAATGACAATTGTATAATAAATAAGAACAATGCTGTTAATTAAGATCTTGATTAAGCCCAGAATTACATCCAGTGAAATATCTCATGGTGTCTGCAGGCCATCTGTTTCCAATTGTCAGCATCAACCTCCTAAGCTTTCTTTCAAAAAATGGGTTCATGCTGGCAAAGGCTGGGGAAGTCAGATAGGAGAGTTGCTTCTGATGCTTCCGATGATGTGCCATTATTTTCAAACCTTAGAGAGATGCTAACAGAATACATGTTTGTACAGAGCATACAAAAGTCATGAAGGATAATGAAGAGAAAGGTAACGTTTGGGGGAAGCAGAAAAGTGTAGCAAGGGTGACAAGTAAATGACAAACATCTGGGAGTCTAGAGCGCTAGGCAATACACAGGTTGGAGTTAGTGGCAAAAGCTAGAAGCAGGGAAATGCATAGGCAGGTGTATTTATAGGTGAAAGGTGTGGCCTCAGAGACAGGAAAAATAGTTTTAAGAACATTTCCTCAGTCGTGTTTTTTTCTATGAAGAAAGAATAGAGGAGCAAATCAAATATTTCATATTCGGGAAATGAACTGTGACTCCTATCATTTTATGTAATGGTCAAGAAAGTTTGCAAATAAAATTGAAAAAAATGTATCCAACTAAGCATAAAACATAGACACTCATACATAAAAAGTAGAAAATTTGAGTTATTATTTATTTTTCCATTCCAAATATTTATTGTGACCCTACCACTTGTCAGGCATTGAACTAAATATTAAGTTTACAGCAGAGACTAACACAAAGTCCCCACCTTTGGGGACCTGATATTCTAATGAAGCAGAGAAGAGACTATATAGATACACAAATAAATACACTTAGTGATACTTTAATAAAGACAGAAAACAAGCTAATGTGATAAAGAGTGAGTATGAATGTGGATTGGAGCAAACACGCTTGAGTTGGAATGATTAAGGAAGTCCCCTTGAGGAGAAGATAGCATCTGAGCTGAGAATAAAATTACTGGAAGGAGCCAGCCAACACAGAGTTTAAGAGGAAAGAACTGTCACTCAGACAATGAGACTAAAGGGGCCATGCATTTCCGAGGGATGTAGGAAGGGGAGTGGGTCTGAAGCCTCACAACCAAAGTAAGGGGTAAGAAATGACATCAGAGGTGTGGACAATGACCATATCTTGTATCTCCTCCTCCTAGGCCATGGTGAGCATAGCTATGAGACACTACTGGAGGTTTTTAAATGAGAGACACATAATCCGAATTATATTTTAAAAGGACCAAGCTGCTTTAGGAAGACTAGAAAAGGATGAATCACGAAAGCAGAAAGAACACTCATGAGACTTTTGCATTATCTGAGACATGTCTTACATTAAGACAGTAGCAGTAAATATGGCGAAAGTGATTGGCTCATTTTCTGACTTGAAGGCCCATCTACAAAAACTTCCTGAAAAATTGGATGTCCCTGTTGTTGTCCTAAGAAACCGAGTGAATGGTAGAAATTAATTTAGGGTTGAAATCAAGTACTAGTTTGGGTACTAGGATATATATGTGGAATAGGCAATTGAATATTCTAGTCCGAGTTCAGAAAAGCCATCAGAGTAACAATTGGAAGCCAACAACCTGTAAATTATATTTAAAGGCACAGAATGAGACGAGCTCATCTAAGGAAGTCCAAGTTCAGAAAAGCCATCAAGATAAACAATTGGAAGCCAACAACCTGTAAATTATATTTAAAGGCACAGAATGAGACGAGCTCATCTAAGGAAATAAAGGTCTTGACTGAGCCCAGAATTACATCTAGTGAAATATCTCTCAGGGTCTCAGGATGAAGAACAAGATAGTTAAGAACAGAGCCAGGGACTAAACTGTGGCCTAAGCCAACACTTTGAGGTCATGAGAAAGAGAAACCAAGCACAAGAAGTAATAGGTAGGAGGAAAAGCAAGAGGATGTGACAAACTTTGTCAAATGCCACTGAGAGGTTAAACATGATGAAATCAAAAATGGATAAAGGTCTGGTAGCACAGAGGTCATTGCAGCTGATCTTTATGAAAAATATAGGAGAGCAGTTCTGGAGAAATGCACCTGGTAACGTGTGCTAAGACGGGGAAGTAAGGAAGTAGAAAAAGGAGGCATAGACAACTATTTCCAGGACAATAGCTATGAAAGCAGAGAAAAAAAAAATAGGTTAGTAGATGGAAGGCGGAAAACACAATGTCAAGGGACTGTTTTTTTTTATTTCTTTGTTTTATTGTTTCTTTTAAGATGGCTAATATTAAGGCATGTGCAGATGCCAAAGAGAGAAACCCAACAGTGAGGAAAAAATTAATGCTGCAGGAGAGAAAGGAAATAATTGCAGAAGCAAAGACCTTGAGGTACTGAGAAAGGATGACCCTAATTTTCTCAATGATGCACTAAGTATTTGTTTACTGTAAGTCTTAGCTAAGCCATTGAATAAAGTGATTCTAATTTAATTGTTCTGGGCTGGGTTCTGGGCATCAATATTTTTTTTAAAAGCTCCCGAGTTGCTTCTAAAGTGCAGCCAGGGTTGAGAAGCAGTAATCTAAACAATAGCATTTTGTGTTTATCATTTTTTTTGGCTTTTCTTTATAGTTTTATGACATATATATGTGTCCCCAGCAATTTACTGTTTAGTTGTGCATGAACTTTATATAAATGGAATCACACTGTATGTGTTCTGTATATCTTGCTTTCTTTTGTTTTACATTATATTTATGGGATTCACACATGGTAAATGTGTATGGCTCTAGCTAATTCATTTTCACTACTCTATAGTGTCCACACATATGAAAATGTATATTTCCCATTCCCCTGTTTAATGGATATGTGATTTTTTTTTCAGTTTTTGACTATTGCAGTTCACACTGCTATGAACACTCTTGAATATGTAACTGATTCACTATTACAATTGTTTCCCAGTGTGAGAATACAAACTGATATAACTAATTTGAAAAATCATTTGATATGACATATTTGTTTCTCAAAAATGGTAATTATATTTTATGTTCAGTTCTATAATTGCTTATCACATATTATTTTTTGAAATTGTTTTGAAAAGCAAATGGTCTACATTTGATCTTCCTCTTCATTATTTCTTTTATTACTTTTTCACTTAAATTCTCCACTATCTAATAGCAGTTCAAAATTTACTTAGGGTTTTCTTGATTTCACTTATTTTACATTTAACTTTTTAGTTTACCTTAACATTATTATTAAATAGAATTAAAAGACAAATTATAAATTGGCAAAAAAAAACAAAAAAAAACAAAAAAAAACAAAAAAAAAACCCCTGCAACAATGTTGATGGCCAAAGAACCAAAGGGAAGAAAATCTGTTAGAAAAGTGACTTGAGACATGAGCAGATAATTTACAATAAATACATAATTGCTAATAAATTTGTAGGCAGTATTCAACCTCAGTAATTAAAGAAATAAAATGTAAAATTATTACATAATATTGTTCATCCTTGTCAATTTTTTAAAATAATGTATGTAAGTCATTCTTAAACATTGGTTATAGAAGTATTTATTAGCACCAAATTCTTGAAAAACAATTGTATAACATTTATCAAGGATGATGACATGGGAAAATGTTCATAACTGAAAAAAATGGACAAATATGTATAATCTATGATCTCTATTTTATGAAATTTTACATCTAAAATAAGCCAAAAAGCCATAATTACATGGCTAGGATTCTATTATACAGGAAAAGTTCAAAATGTGGATGAGAATACATATTTAAGAATGTCCATTGAAGTATTATTTATAATAGAAAAAATTTTTAAAGGTTTGAAATAATGTAAATAATTCCAAATTGGGCAATCATTAAATTGCTTACTCATATAATGGAATATTATTAGGTCATTGAAAACATGTTTTTAGGTATCTGGGTGGTTCCATCAGTTAAGTGTCCAACACTTGATATTGGCTAAAGTCATGATCTTGCAGTTGTGAGATCAAGCCCCACACAGGGCTCTGTGCTGAGCATGGATCCTACTTGGGATTTTCTCTCCCCTTCTCTCTCTGCCCCTCCCCTGCACTTGTGTGTACATTCTCTGTCTCTCAAAATAAGTAAATTAAAAAAAATATTTTCAAAGGGTGATGACATGGGAAAATATTCATAACTGAAAAAAAAGACAAATATGTATAATCTATGATCTCTATTTTATGAAATTTTTACATCTGTTTTCCTACTCCTGTCTATCTGTCTCTCCCTCCCTGTCTCTGTCTCTGTCCCTCTTTAGAATATATGTCAAGAGGCCCCTGGGTGGTGGCTCAGTCAGTTGAGCATCCGGCTCTTGATTTCGGCTCAGGTCATGACTTCATGATTCATGATTCATTAGCATTAGCAATTTATTAGCATTTTTTTTCTATTAGGCTCTGCACTGACAGCACTGGAGACTGCTTGGCATTGTCTCTCTCTCTCCCTCTCTGTCCACCTTCTTCTGCCCCTCCCCTGCTTGTGCATGCCGTCTCTCTCACAACAAATAAATATTTTTAAAAAATAAAATATATGCCACAACGTTAAGAGTGGATGGAAGGAATGGAAAATAAATTCAATTTTTTATAGTTTGTTTTTATATATCTTTAAAATGCTATTGAGATGCTTCTCTGTATGCTTGATTTAATTGAAAAGAGTGTCTAACCTTCTAAAATATAACAGGCTAAGTGTGAGAATGGAACTATCCTGGTATTCACTATTAGCCTATAAATACACATCTCTTTTTGGGCATTTAGATTTGTCAAATCAACCTTTGTCCCTCATTACCTATTTTGAGCGTGTGTGGGGGGAGGGATGTGTTTATATTTTAAACCTTGCATCCACCTCTCCACCAACCACTACAACAGCCATGATGACCAGGTCTACGGTAACCGATTGACCTGCCTTAGACATTGCCAGCTAAGTAAAGAGAAAGAAAAGAATAAGAGAAAAGTAATACAGGAGCAGCCACACTGAGTGAAAACTCTGAGAAGTCTGGAGCTGTGTAAATGAGTGAACCTCGGGGAGGGTTCTGGGCAAATAGAGGGCCCCAGGAAACTTCTTTTGATTAGTGTTGATTCTGACCAGAGGTTCTCTTTGAGATCTCCTCCTCTCTAAAATGGATGTTAGGATTTCCCTTCCAAGGATGTTGTGGAATTAAATGAGAGTGACTTAAGCAAAATATCTAGATATAGTACATAATAAATGAGTGCTATCATTACTTACATCAAATCCTCATGCAGAGAATTCAAGGCGTGTCTCCTGATTGAGACAGTTTAGACCTTTTAGCTAATACATTATAAATGATGAGGTGAAGTCACAGTGTTGATTTCCCAAACAAGATATATCGATCCTCTCTTGTAACAACATCCTTTTTTGCAATAACTTTGTTTTTTATGCCACATTATTGACACACAGATTTTGTGAGATGAATATTGATGCTGCGGATCCTCTCCATTTTTTAAAGCATAACTGACCATTTGATTTTAATCTGATGCTTTCAATGTGTCAGTAAGTGTTGGTAAGATGCTAACATTTTTCTTTAGAGACTGGGAAAATTAACCTGTGCTGAGCAATTTGCTTGAGGTTTATGGAGAAGTATGTAGTTGGAAGTGAAAGCTCTATCCCTCTCTTTGCACATAGAAGAAAATGTCAGCCCTTGTGATGGAAATGGGAAAAGACTGGGGCTGGTTCTGGGTCGTAGAGAAGGAGATGCTTCTTTAGCCAAGAGAAGCCATTATCAAGGAGCAAATGTGGGTTAGATTTTCATACAGACCCAAGAAAGTAGGCAGAACTTGAGGTATAGGGCAAAGATTGATTACAGAGATATCTATAGAATACCTTCATCCTAACAGAAACATGGGCAAGGTTAGGAGTAAGGAATACGCATCTCTACTCTGAGCTGGCAGGGATGACTAAAGGAGGCAGGCATGGGGGGGAAGGCACATACCCTGGAACTCTGCAGTGTCCAGTGATGGCACAGTTTCTGTTGATGGTGTAGAGACCACACATCTACAGACCTTCTTATGTGATACTTGGGTCAATGTCCTTGGAACAGCTTTCCCAGGAGAAGAATCCAGTAGGCAAAGTCTGCCCTCAGCAACCTGAGCCTTCTCATCTGTGCCTTTTTGCCCCTACTCTGAGATGCTTCTATCTTGTCTTCCTTCAGAATCACAGTACTAACCCCACCCATGTAAAACATGGGCTCAGAGAAGGGATAGTCCTGTCCACCCAGATATCCATTTTTACCGTCTCCTGATAGGGATGTTGTTGCCTTCACCACCCAATTAGACGGATCAGTAAATAATTTGGGAAAACAGCAGTTCAACACCTGGTAGGATATTATTTAAAACCCAGTCCCAGATTTAAAGGTTTTTATAAAAACTTGCCATCTCAAAAGTATCTCTGCCCTCAACCTGCTGGTGGTCAGCAGGAGTCTGGCTCCCTTCCAGCTGAAGACACCAAACCTCCCAATAAAGGAGCAGCTCACACCACCATCACTTAGCCATGCCCCCAGCATGAAATATTCTAGCACCACTTTAGTAAACTCATAGCCAGTGGAGGGAGCCGTGCCAGAGTGGAAAGAGAAGCCCAGAACCATGGTTTTTACCTTGGCTGTATATCAGAATACAGGGGAAGAATAAAAAAATATATAGTCTCCTGACTCTACTTCAGAACTAGTAAATCACAATCTTTTGTAGTTGGTCCTTAGCACCTTCATTTGTAAAAAGATCCCTGGATAACTTAATGCACATTTCAGCTTTGGAAATTCAATCTAGGTCAAAAGACCTTGAGTAGACCTTGTAGCAACCAGAAAAGCACCGGCTTTCTTGGCCTCTAATTCAATCTAAGCCATGCTATTTTCAGAGTTTGAGAGATGTGGCAAGGCTACTTGACGTGTGATGCCAGTACAAAGTGGTGTTGAGCATCTCAGCATGTTTTATCTGGAGGCCCCACTCCTTCTTCCATGGGCACAAACAAGAGAGGAAAACCACAGATACTGAATTTTATATTTGATTCCAAATCTGTAAAGTGTTTGAATTAAAAGAACACTGCTAGGGGCACCTGGGTGGCTCAGTCGGTTAAGCGGCCGACTTCGGCTCAGGTCATGATCTCGCAGTCTGTGAGTTCGAGCCCCGCGTCGGGCTCTGTGCTGACAGCTTGGAGCCTGGAGCCTATTTCGGATTCTGTGTCTCCCTCTCTCTGACCCTCCCCCATTCATGCTCTGTCTCTCTCTGTCTCAAAAATAAATAAACATTAAAAAAAATAATAATAAAAAAAATAAAAGAACACTACTAGAAATAGAAAAACAAAACAAAACAAAAACACCTAAATATCCTTTAGTAGGGAGAGGTTGATTAAGTTGTGATATCCCCATACAATAGAAAGAATGTCAAGTGATCCTGAGTAAATACATTTATAAATCTAAAAGGATGACATAATATACTGTAGATGGGAAAATAAACATTACACATAGCACGACCAATATCTGCTCAGAACGACATATACATGCATACATACATGCAGATACAGATTGCAACCAAATCTTAAACAAATATTACAAAATGTTTACTATGGTCATTTCTGAGTAAGGACACTCTGGGTGACTTTTGTTCATTCCTTTCCATTATTGTCTGACTCTTGTAAGGAACATGCATTATTTGCAGACTTGAAAACAATGAAAGAAAGTACCACAAAGACACAATGAGCTCTTGCTCTCAGCGTCTCTCACCTCAACTACCATGGTAGCTTCTCACATCTCTCCAGCTCATAAGTTTTCAATATGACATCATCAATATCTTAAAATGCAGACCAGGTAGTATCCATCCTCTCCAACTTCAGCAACTTCTCATTAGATACCAAATGAGGTCCAGCTCATGTCATTTGGGTTTACTCCTGATCTTCCTTCAAGGCTATTTCTCTCTTGAACTGCTGGATCCCTCCCACCATGCCCGAGTCAGAGCACTCCTAGTACTGCCGGCACACAAATATTTTCAATGCTGGGTGGCTTTCTTACATTTTTTTTTCTTTTTACCTTTCCAATTACACTTACTCTTCAATAGTTGCTCAGAAATTGCCACCTACATCAGGCCTCCCACTGACACCCTCAGATTTAATGGCCCCTTCCACCACACCTACACTGTATGTTGGTTGAACCTCCAGGTGCCACCTATTTTTATTCTTTCTTGTTTATTGTTTACAGCTTTACTTCCACTGGGGGATAAAGGCTCCTGGAGCAAAGTCAGCTTCCTGTTCACCTTTGGATCTTTCATTGTTCCCAGCTCAGTGTACTGCAGATTACATTCACCCAATAAAAAACACGTTAAATAAAGCCTGAAATGTCAATAACCCAAATAACAATATCGTTCCCAAAGTCTATAGGTTTGGAGAAATTGAATCACTCCTACATTTCTGGTGGCAATGTAAGATTGTTCACCCTCTCTGGAAAATAGTTGGGCAGTTTCTTATAAACCTGAACAGGCAACTACCATATGATCCAACATTTATAGTCCTGGGTATTTAAGCCCAAGAAATGAAAACTTAAATTTACACCAAAACTTCATATAGTAGTCCCCCTCATCCACAAGTTATGTTCCAAGATCATAGTATCAAAAATAGTATAAAAAACTATATATGTAGGATGCTTTTCCTATACCACATGCCTGTGATAAAGTTTAATCTATAAATTAGGTATAGTTAGATTAACAACAATAACTAATAATAAAATAGAATGACTATAACAGCATGCTACGACAAAAGTTACGTGAATGTGGTTTCTCAAAATATCTTATTGCATTGTACTCACCTTCTTGTGATGCTGGGAGATGATTAGATGCCTACATGGCAGGATGAAATGAGGTGAATGACACAGGCACTATGATGAGCGTTAGGCTACCATTGACCTTATGGCTGTACTTTAGAAGGAGGATCATCTGCTTCCAGACCGTGCTTGACCTTAGGTAACTGAAACCAGGAAAAGCAAAACCACGCATAAGGGGGGACTGCTGTGTTAACTATACTTTCTAGTTTCTGTATCTGATGTTCTGACATCTGGAGCTTTGCTGCCTGGGGAAGGACTGACCCTCCCATGGGTGGTTAAGTTTGTAGATTCCTAGAGGTAGCAGAGCACTTTCCCAGAAGCCTGTCTTTTATTGTGCAAACAAACCAATCCAAAGCCCAAATCTCTGACCGGCAGTAAGTGCTGCTCTTAACACTTCTGAGACTCTATTCTCTGGTGGGGCCAGGCATCAAGCTGACTCTGCAGCCTGGAGCCCACTAAAATTATTCAAATGAGCCAGTCTTAACCGGGTTCATTGCTTAAATTACCTTGCTCATTCCTTTCCATGAAAACTACAGTAAAGGCCTTTCTGTAGTTTCCCAGCTCTTTCTCCCTGCCTGCAGCTGACCTTAGTGTTCTCTTATGTGACCCTGCAGGCATGGTGTGCTCCTGTCCTCACGGGAACTATGAGTAACAAGGAGTCTTTTCAATGGCAATGTCTCCTGATCTGTTGGCCTCATCATACTTGAATGAAACAAAAGCCCAGGTAGGTTTTAATGCAAATCTATACATGATAACCCCAAACTGGAAATACACTCAGATATCCTTCAAAGAGTAAATGGTTAAACGAACTGTACTAGACCTATACCATGAAATGTTTCTCAGAATAAAAAGGAATGAACTATCAATAAATACAACAACTTGGATGGATTTCCAGAGAATTTATGCTGAGTGAAAAAAGCCAATCCCAAAAGTTACATACTTTATAATTCCATTGATATAACATTCTTGAAGTGACAAAATTATGAAAAAGACAGATGAGTGCTTCCCAGGGATCAGGGTGTGGAAGCAGGGCAGGAAAGAGGTGGGTATGGACAGAAAAGGCAACATAAAAGATTCCTGTGGTGATGATATTGTTCTGTATCTTGACTGTAGCAGTATCAAGATCCTAGCTGTGATATTGTACTTTATCAATGAGAAAGGTTACCACTGGGGAAAACTGGGCAAAGGGTACACAATTGTATATGAATCTATAATTATATCAAAATTTAAAAAGTAATTAATATAAAATTATAGTATTACACTTAGAATCTAAGAGATGTGTTCAAAGCTATCAATAAATAGCCCATAGAATCTTTTAGTAAACTTGATCATCTATCCAAAGTCACTCACTGACAAATAAATTCTGCTCCTTGCTATAACACACATTTCTAGACCAAACGATAACTATGCGCTTAAAACATATACACACATACACACACTATAAAATATTGCTTATAGTCATAGGTCTTCATAGGACAAGGAGAAGAAATATTAAGGAAATTACCCACAAATCATGTCACAGCATCTGTTGTGGAAGAAAACTTAAGAAGAACAATAATATATAGAAGTGACTAATAGTATCAAAGTGATTATTTGTTATACATTTACTTTAAAAGGAATCATTCATGATGAGATTAACATATTAAACCAAAGATTTTAATTAGAAAGAGATAATCATCATAACTATAATCAAGAGACCAAGTAATGCCATGATACATAGGGAGTTACAAATAATAATCATAAGCCAAATTATCTACAAGGATACTGTGCTTGTATGTCCAACATCCCATCGAAGTCATGTTCAAGGCAAAATGTATGCTTGTGAATATCAATCAAATCAAAATTAAATGAATGCCAGATGATTAAAATATGGAACAGTGACAGGAGATAGTTGCAGGAAGTGATGAGAAGGCCACCAAACAATCCTGTAAAACAGGAGCCTGAAGTAGGAGGAAGGCCCAAGAGTGGGATACTGACAAAGATCCAGCTTTCTGAAATGGAAGGATGAAGGCCGTGAGGGTCTATTCATAGGACATGAGAAAAGCCCATGGAAATTGGCAAAAGACATTAAAAAAATGTACACTCCAGTGGGCAGTGAATGGCCCTCCACTTTATTGCCTGTGAATGAAACAGAAATGGGGAAATGGGTACAGAAGCAGTACCAGGAAGTAAGTTCAATGACAGCTCTCCCAGATGTTGTTACCCCTCCTCCAGGAGGCACATTTCTCTGTTAATCTGGTACTTACGTGTGACATACACCACTGTAAGAAGATTCTACCCCTTTCCAATAATAGCTAGAGACATATGCCCATACTGAGCATGAAAGGAGGGGAATTTGTGACCGTCTGAGACAGAAAGCAGCTGACCTGTAAAAAAATTCAGTGACTTCCCTTGGGTGACAAGAGGACTGGGGTGTGTAATGCTGATTAATGGAAAATATCTTAAGGCTCAATTCCTTCCTACAGTCTATTATGGTAACCTTAGATTCATTTGCAATAAAAGTGAAAGACCTCCAGAGTTGTTTTGCAATGGATAGCAGCTACGATATGGGAAGTTTGGCCCTCTTGGAGAGATTTTCTGAAGAAAGTCAAATTTCCAGGATCTATTCATCTGTGAGGACTATTGTAAAAAAATACCACAATCTGGGTGGCATAAGCAACAGAAATTTATTCTCTCATGGTTGTGGGGGCTGGAAGAAGTCCAAAAGCAAAGTATTAGCAGGGCTGTTTCTCTGGGGACTATGGGGCAAGAATCTATTCCAGGCTTTTCTCCTTGGCTTGTAGATGGCTGTATTCTCTCCATGTCTCTTATCATTTTCCCTATATGTGTGCCTCTGTGTCCAAATTTCACCTTTTTTAAGGACACCAGTCGTATTGGATTAAAGCCTATCTTGAACTTGATTACCCCTGTAACAGCACTATCTACAAATAAGGTCATATTCTAAGGTATAAGAGAATGATTTTACCTGTTGGATTCACAGGCAAAGGGAGGCAGCCTCTATCTGGAGGTTCCCCTGGGGCTATCCCCAACATGGCCACCAGTTACTCCTTTTGAAAAGCAGCTATTAATTTGTTTCTGGGTTTTTCTGGACACCTGACATCTGAACATCCCACAAATAAAGGCCTTATGACTCCTACATGAAATTCACATTTTAGGGTAGGTGAACTCAGACTCAATAACAAAGTGGGAAGGGCCCATAAATCTTCCTGGCCAAATGGAAATGATACCTGTGACATCTTGGCTTTACATGGAAAGGTGGTAGCTATCTCCAGGGGAAGAATTTTTTTTTCTAAAAACGTGGGCCTAGTTCACTGTAGTTCAGCTAAGCTAAAACATGACGGTGCCCGCTGGCCTACTCTGACTATTCAAGGTCAGCATCAGCTATGCAGAAGAAAATTGGAAGTGGTGGGCAGAACCCAAGCCATTTTCAGAACTCTAAACACTATTCTCCTTGATGAACCTTGTTATATTTTTACTGACTCTTGTTTTATTGCCAATTACTTATTTCATCTGCCACCTGGACAATAAGGCTAGCAGGTTAAAGATACCCCTCTTTGGAACTGAGGACTATGGAGACAAATAATGGCTGCTAGTCAAAATGTGTAGGTCCCTCAGGTAGGTGACCCCTGTAAAAGTCTGCTCTCTGATGAGATTGCCTAGGATCAAGCTGTTGGCCAAGCCTATACCACCCTGATCACTACAACCTGACCATCAACACACTGGGCATGGAAAGAGAGACTGAGCACAAACCAAAGGACTCTACATCTCTAATGCAGAAGCTGTCGCTAGATTCCTGACTTGGGACTCTTTCCAAAACTGACCTGTTTGCCTTGGGTTGATGGAGGTGACATTACATGGAACAGTATCCCTGCCTGCTTTTGGTAGACTGACTGCATAAAACTTTTGAATCTCTTTCAAGGCCATCAGTGGTGCCTCACCACTGTCGACACTCTTTCTCCATCTGTGTGTTACCTTTCACACTCAAATACTATATTTTGATGAGTCGAAGTGTTTACATTTGATGAACTCCAATTTATTAATGTTTCACACTTAGAACTTGATGTATGTTGTTTATTCAACAGTATTTGACCACAAAACAGCAATTTTGTATGGTTCAACCTAATAATATGGTTTAACTACATGAATATGTCCTATATATTAATTCATTTAATTTTCACAAAAAACCATTGGGAGGAAATCCCCATTTTACAGAGGGTGAAACTGAGGAAAGAGACTAAATAACTTCCCTGACCTCATACAATTAATTAATGACAGAGGAAGATTCAAACACTGGTGATGTGGCTCTCAGGTCTGTACTCAGTCACAATCCTGTATCACATGTCCCATCTGGTGCTGAAGTATCAATTAATATGTCTCTCTCTCTCTCTCTAGTCTATGGACTCCTTGAAGGGAAAACTGCTTGCTTGCCTTTGTAGCCCTTACACCCAGCACAGTACCTTGCACATGGTCAATGTCAATAAATACTTGAGGAACAAATAGATAAACAAATGGGGAGGTCTCCACCAATGCCACCATCAGGGACTGCTCATTTGACATTTCAGAGGCAATGATCATGTTCTTTCAGACTTGATACATTTGTACAGTGCACCTGCTGGTCTTTAAACATACATCAGGTTTTCTGGAACTATTCTTTTTCAGATCCTTCCTCTTTAAATAAAGCATTGAATATCATAATACAGATCTTCCTGAGTAATATAGTCATTGCAAGTGGGGGTCTCTGACTTATACGATTGAAGAAAATCCTATTGCAGAAGATCCTAAGTATTAAAAAACATATCTCAAGGACAAAACAATGGTGCTTTTAAAAGATTACAAAAATTATATATGATTCTCCCAATTCTTCTAGAGAACCGTTTCCACTCTATCAAAAAAAAACTGCCTATCTACTATTATACCTAGTCATATATATTATATATACATAATATGTATATATATAAGTGGATATAATGCAACACAGCTACAAAGAAATTATTTTGTGGGATACTTTAAATATTATGATTATGATTATGATTATTACTATCATTATTAAAAAATTCATCAAACATATTTGGAAGAATCTCACCATCTCTCTTTATAATCCAAACCATTATTTGAAAAAAAACTGGCCTCATTCACTTTTGGGATTGTTGCATGCTACACTAACACACTCATTTAAGGGAGAAAACTTATGAGTTACCCCTAGGCAGTTCAGTGACAATGCAGATGAATTATGTTATAATTTTTGGTAATTAGCATTCATAAAAACAGGAACATCCTTTACATAGAGTCAACTTTAAAACTCCTTCTCAGATTTAAAGCCTCTAAATAAATCACCTCTAATTTGTGCCTTATAGCTGAATTCCTATTGTGATTTACCAATTCTAACTCACGTCAGCCTTGGTGCAAGGATATTTTGCAGAAATGTTAGCTTTGCTACATAAGTTAAATATTGCTGTAAGTGGGGTTTGCTGGAGTCAGATCTGATTGTTTTTGTAATAATATAATTTCATTAGTTCTTAGTAGTGCTTGTCAAGATATGTTACAGCTATTTGATCTGATATAAAATAAAGCCCTTATCCTAATTTATATTTGGCTTTGAGAGAACAATTTCTTCACCACATAGGTAGCATGTAGGTGAATATATATTTCTTGTAAATAAGTAACTAGAAGAACACCTAGGAAATGTTTTACAAAACTAACTCATTCTTTTTCATAATATTTGGGCCTTTTAAATAAAAGGTACCTTGAAAATTCCAGATGTTACTACTATTATTATAGTCATTTAAATTACTAGAAGTAATATATCATATTAATTGCTCTTAATGAGGATTATAAATAATTACAATAAAAATTAATTGCCCTTCATAGAGTGAGTTGCATTTTGTAATATTTCTGGATAGGTATGGTTGGAAACACAATTACTTTCTCCAAAAATGCAATACAAAACATATTTTTTGATCAGCACATCAAAATGTCCTGCAACCAAATACTGTGTATGGACAATGCACTCCCAGCCATATTTTGGGGTGATATCTTATGGATGTTTCTGCTAAAAGAGAAACACACAAATATTGTGTTATACTACACTTTCACCCAAAAGTCAGAGTGATAGTGAAAATAACTAGAAACATAAGCTACAGAGACATGTATGGAATTCCAGGATTTCTGTATTAAAGAATAAGTAAGACTCTCCAGATAAAGTCCTGACTACCCACTTAGTTTTCAATGCACATGTTGGACTCCAGTCCTAGAAATTCTGACATAATGGCTCCTAAACTGCATTTTTTTGTCTGTTTGCTTCAAGTTTTATTTAAATTCTAGTTAGTTAACATACAGTATAATACAATATTAGTTTCAGGAATAGAATTTAGGGATTCATCACTTATATAAAACACCAGTGCTTATCACAAGTGCCATCATTAATACCCATCACCCATTTAGCCCATCCCCCTGCATTTTTGAGAGGTACCTCACAAGATCCCAGTGAAGGATTTCTCATACCACTCTATGAAAAACGTGACTTGGAAAGACTGAAGTATCAGGCAGGTTGCCAAGATAGAGACTCTAACATGTAGAGGGAGGCTGAAAACTGGTTATCAGAGGCAGATCACAACATCAAGGCTAGGCTGGAAGAGATGCCCTCAAGGTTGGGTTAAAGCTCAATTTTTGTTCACATCCAAGATCAAATTGGTCTTAATGAGTAGGGTGGGGCTGAAGCTATAGGCACGAATGCAAGTGGTCCTGGTTGAAGACAGAAAAAAAGCCCAAGAGGCTAGAACACAGGCAGTTTCTGTCACGTGGTGCTTCTCTCACTTCCATCTCCTGAATACTCTGCAGCCAAATGGAATATGGCTCTCCCCTCTCAAATCACCCAAGACTTTGGGTGTGGAGAAGAACCATTATCTCTCTCTCTCTTTTTTTTTTTTTATTTATTTTTTTTAAATTTACATCTAAGTTAGCATGTAGTGCAACAATGATTTCAGGAGTAGATTCCTTAATGCCCCTTACCCATTTAGACCATCCCCTGTCCTGCAACCCCTCCAATAACCCTCTGTTTGTTCTCCATATTTAAGAGTCTCTTTTGTTTTGTCCACCTCCTTGTTTTTATATTATTTTTGTTTCCCTTCCCTTATGTTCATCTTTTTGTCTCTTAAAGTCCTTACATGAGTGAAATCATTTGATTTTTGTCTTTCTCTGACTGACTAATTTCACTTAGCATAATACCCTCCAGTTCCATCCATGTAGTTGCAAATGGCAAGATTTCATTCTTTTTGATTGCCAAGTAATACTCCATTGCATATATATATACCACATCTTCTTTTTCCATTCATCCATCGGTGGACATTTGGGCTCTTTCCATACTTTGGCTATTGTTGATAGTGCTGCTATAAACATGGGGGTGCATGTGTCCCTTCAAAACAGCACACCTGTATCCCATGGATAAATGCCTAGTAGTACAATTACTAGGTCGTAGGGTAGTTCTATTTTTAATTTTTTGAGGAACCTCCATACTGCTTTCCAGAATGACTACACAAGTCTGCATTCCCACCAGCAATGCAAAAGAGATCCTCTTTCTCCGCATCCTCGCCAACATCAGTTGTTGGCTGAGTTGTTAATGTTGTCCATTCTGACAGGTGTGAGGTGTTATCTCATTGTGGTTTTGATTTGTATTTCCCTGATGATGAGTGATGTTGAACATTTTTTCATGTGTCCATTGGCCATCTGGATGTCTTCTGTGGAGCCATTGTCTCTCTTCTTAAACTTGATGGGATAAGCTCTGATACAGGAAGATTATCTGAAAAGATGTCAAGTGGAAACAAAGGATGCAGAGGGTAGAACTACCTGGGGCTAGGATTATGGGGACATACAAGATAACTCTCTGGACTTACCAGTAAAGTTGACTTCTGCTCTGCCAATGTCACATCTCTGAGTAACATGACTTCCTGGAATTCACTTAAAGGAAGGAGTATAGCTGCATTAGAAATCAGTGATTTCCAGTTTAGCTGGCCATCAAGACCCAAGACGCATTAAAATTTCTCCCCAAAAGATTCTCATTTTAGTAAATTTTAGGTAGAGATTAAGAATATGTGTTTTTAAATAGTGTCCCAGTTAGTTCTTATATGCATCCAGAGCTGGGAACCACTGTACCAAAACACATCAGAAAGTTAACATATGCCTTAATTCTGTCTTTATTTGATGAAGAATTTATAGCTTGCAGATTCTAATAATTAATTCTATGCTTATTAATTACTACAGCCAACTGTGCAATGTTCCATGAGTGTTTGAAATGTTAGTGTTTTCATGAGTTCAGTCATAATTCAAGTTGAATTATTTTAACTAGAGTCCATCAACAATCTCTAAATTAGTATTCTGTGAGTGTGTTGCTATTTCTGTCTCACCCAATGATCTGAGAGGACAACTACAGTGTGACTAAAATTTTAGCATCAGACAATAGTTTCCAGAAAGGGAAAAGACAAGGTCTACAGAAGAACACAAGATCCAAGGAAAGAACCCCTGGCAGCCCCAAGGCCCAGTGAAAGTGTGATCTTTAGCAAAATGCCAAATTGTAAAGTGTAGACTTCACATGGTATATTCCCTGTAGGATAATGAAGCCTTCATTAGGAGGGGGGAAATGAGTGACATGGAGTGAGAAGATAGTGGCAAGGTTGACACCAGTAATGACCACTGGCTTTCTTTAGAATTTTCCCTTAGTTAAGAGGCGACGGTAAAGCAGAGGGAGAGGGAGACAGCCAGGAAACAGACTTTTGTTTTTCTGTCTGAAAGAAAGAAATGCTGTGGCCAAGGTAGCTGTTTTCTTGAGCTAATTATAAGAGCTGAAGACACAATAAATAATATTTCATTTTCAAAAGGCCAGACAGATATTAAAAGCTCACTGAGCAGAGATCTAAAGCAAAAGAGTATCAAACCACTTGATTTTTGGTTACTTTTGGCATAGACTGTAAAGTCATGTTATTCTTGGAAAAATGATGTAGCAGTTGAGAGAAAAGGGTTCTATTGAGAACAGAATTTCCCCTGAAATTGTCTTTTTTTTTTTTTTTTTTTTTTCAACTGCTAATTACTCCCTTCCCTCAACCTGCTAAACCCATCTATATCCACATAGTTACTACAGGCTTTCTCTGATGGTATAATATTACCCTGCCCCCTGATTACATGTGATTGGTCCAAGGGTGGGCATCTGACCCAAGCTGGGTAAATCATTCTGAGTATTTGGCATGTGTCTTTGGGATTCTTGCTCATTTTAGCTGCTTGCTTGAAAAGAAGTGATGAATTCCTGAGAAATGAATACAAAAACCACTTCTCATCACAACTAGAAAACTGAGAAATGAAGGCTGTGATATGAGAAAAGAAAGATGTGGATGTGAAAAGAGAAGCAAAGACAAAATGTCAAAAAAAATGTCAGTGGCAATATACACCCCTATACTAATTATTCTTCAGGTTTGGACATGCTATTCTATTTCATGCTAGTCTCTATTAGGCTTTCATTATTGCAATCAAGAGATCTCTAAACAAAGTCGAGGAGAAATGCCAAAGGATGGGCCAAAGAGACCAAAGTCAAATGCCCAGGAAAGAGATGGGACTCTGAAATTACCAGAGAATTGCACTCCTAAACAAAGTAGGCTGAGTAGGACTGACATCAAATGTCAAGTAAAATTATTACTGGAAAGTAAAAAGGAATAATCAGGGTGAAGCCACTTATGGGGAATCAACACTAAGAAGTTTTGTTACCAATGGGTTGGCCAGATTTGAAAGGCTTCAGATAGATACAGTTGATTGAGGTAAGCAAGGTTCAGCATCCACATCTGAAAATCCACGCACAACTTCTGACTGGAGGAGAGGAAAATGTGCTATGTTCAGTTTTTAGAAGCTCTTGATACCAGTAAAATAGAAAGAAGAAACTCCCATATGGGGTTTATATGCTAATCTTTGCTATGGCTGATATCTTTTGGTTTATCTATCTCTTTTTTTTATATACACATAAAAAAGATACTTGGTGGTATCACATGTATTAGTATTTTAATGATCTTCATTTGTTAATATTGAGTTGCGTCTATTTTTGAACATGGTGATAGGAGGATAATGAAAGCATAGGAGTTATTAACAGCCTTCTAGGGATGGACCTTGAAAATTCAAAGTGGTCATTGATAACACATGTTTCTGAAGGTATGTGTCACAGATGGTCCAATTTAATCTTGTCGTATAAATTTAACTGGTACTAAGAAGACCAAAATAGTTCTGTGGATTATGGAGAAGTTTAATATCAACATGTATTTAAACTTCATTCCTAGAGATTATTGTTATTTTAATCACTATGTTGATGTGCTGAGAATACCTAAGGTGATCAGTTGTAGTAACAAATCAATGAAGTTAATAAGATATCTAAACTTAAATAAATGGATATTGTCTGTTGATGGACAAAAACATCTCTTAGACTTTAAGTGAAGAAGAATCGGTGTAATAAAGTGTTGTTAAACCAGATCATTTCATAGGTCTAATATTATGTACTTGATCTCTAAGTTTACTGAGAAAATATCCTAAGATGAATATATGCTATGTAAAGTTATTTTAGGATGAAAGAGTACTGAATTGGGGTAATGAAGAATAAGGATAAAAATTCTAGTTTTTCAGTCATAATGAATTCAAGCAGCCTGACTCTCTGAACTTCGATTTCTTTAAATAAGATTATATTATCTTTCCTCCCACCTTAAAAGGGTGCAGTGAGGAAGCCAAATAACACTGGGGAAAGCTTTTTGCCAAAAAGAGAAACAAATACAAATAAATGAAGAAAGAAGAAGAGCCCCTCCTCCAAAAAGATCTCTACATTTCCAGCTAACAACCAAGACTAAAACTGCTAGAAAATAAGAATGGAAACAAACAAAAAACAAACAAACAAACAAACAAACAAACAAACAAAACTGGGAATCCACAAATGGCTACAGAGGTAGACAGAAAAGGAAGAGCTCTTGTGATGTTACTTCAGATGTGCCAAAGTGTCTCCTCTGATTAAAACCAAAATAAGAAAAGGAGACCTTGTCTTCTTACTTACTAATTCCCCAAGTCTCCAAGATGAAATCTATACCCACTTGTTAAAATGCATTGCCAATGTAAGAAATAACCTTTATTAGTCATTTACAACTTAGTTTAAATAAGTTAGTATGTGTTGTTGGGTGCCTACTGTGCACATGAACATAATTAAGCTACAAAGAGCTACAAAGAAGAATACAATACAGTTCTTGCTTTCAAGGAGCTCACAAGCCCAATGGGAGAATCAAATTCATATGTAAAAAGTTACAATATGTAATATGATCAACTCTATAATAGAAGTACAACCTACAGAAAGACAAGCAGAAGAGAGTCAGAATTGGGGAAAGCTTTTCTTAGAATAGACTTTCAAGTTGAAGGTAAGAGAAAGAAAGGAACTGGCATGAGGAAATTAGATATTTCAGAAAAGAATCCATAAAATGTAGGACAGTAACAGAAAGGGAAAACAGAGCATTTGGGCGGGGGTGGGGGGAGACATTGCTTTGTCAGTAGTAATATCACTGGTAACTTGAGGATAAATTCTGGAATATTTAGGTTATAAGCTATTCCAGAGTTATTTTCTAGGTTCTATCACTGCCTGCTCAGCCACAAAAGAAAATAATGGCAAAAAAAGTTTTCAAAAGGAGAGCGGGCAAATTGTGGGTAACTGTATTTCTGGAAGCTGAAAATTTTAGTTGAAATGAAGAAATCCAACAGGAAGTGAATGCCTGGCTAGCAAGGAAGGGAGAGGAGCCCAATTTCCATAACACGGAGGGGCCCTATGTTCATTAAGGGGGTTCAAATGCCCAGATCTCCTTTTGCCTGAAATTTTCCCAGGTACTTATGGTCACAGCAGGAAAATAATCTTCAAAAATCAAAAAACTGTATGCTAATAAACACCACTGCTTTCTTTTTGGTTGACTGTCTTAGAAGAATAACTGTCATTTTTCTCAGATGACTTGCACTTAATTTTCACATCAGGTAAAACCCACTGACATCACCTCCATTTCACAGTTGGTCATATGGAATCCTATTGCTACCACAAACCAGCTAAGAATTCATGGAACTTCTCTTTAGTGGCCCACATGCAAGTGTCCCAATTTCTAGTCTCTTATAATAATTTCCTTGCTGAGTTGCCAGATTTTTATACCTCCTTGCTTTTCAATTTCACATATAATTTTTCTTGGATAAAAGAGGAAAGCCCTAGAGGATTCTCCTTGTTCTCTACTGCTTCAAGAAAATAGAATTTTAAAATAGCTATAGTTTGCCCAATGGAGAAAGAGACAAGTAACTTACAAACAGTTACAGCTCTTCGAAAGATCCTAGCAGTGTACTCATTATTTGCGTTCAAATTTAAAAAAAAAATTGCAGAGCAAATAGAACTTACATCCATCTGAGGTAAAACACTTCATTATATTTTATTATCCCCCAATCAATTCCTAAAGCAATGTGTGAATTAAAATGTTTTACCCAGCATTTTCAAGAAACCAATTTAAAATTACACAGCTTATAACAAATTGCCAGAAATATTGCAAGCAGCCATTAATTTACTCCAAACCAATTAAACTCTACATTAATACATGCAGTAATACACATGCACTTGTTCCTAATTTCCTTTTGTAATTAAGCATGGGTACAAGGAATAGTTTCACTTGACAAAGAACTTTAATCCCCTTGTTTGATCTTCCCTTGTCCTCTCTGGCCTCTACTACAAAGCGGCAAAGGTCACTTTTTCCATCATTGCCCATCTTCTTTCATTTATAAGACCAATTTCCTTTAAATACTCAAATATACTACATAGTGAGTTTCTAGGTATTCCGAAATTGCCTTATAGTTGGGGGACATTCCATCCTTGAATCAACAGAAAGGAGCTCCCAGAAGGCTAATGGAAAGTATATATAAGTGTTCCAGAATTTAACGTCAACAGTATGGGGAAAACAAATGCAAACTTCTCTAGTTTATAGTCAAGATCAGCGTGGATTAGTCAGGGTTCTTCAGAAGAACAGAAGCAAAAGATTGGATGATGCCCACCCACACTGGTGAGGATATTCCACTCTACTGAGTCCACTGGTTCAAATGTTAACCTCACCTGAAAGACTCCTACAGACACACCCAGAAATAATGTTTAATCTGTGCACCTCATGGCCAAATTTACACACAAAATTAACAATCATAAGTCCACGTCTCGTCAACTTGACACCCATGTGCATCTTCTTAAACCATATTTAATCTTCAAATAAAGACAATAACAAGGTCATAATTCCACCTAACATTATATAACTATCCTGTGCACAACCAAAAACTCACAAATTCCTGCCCCAGAAGAGAAGGTAAAGTCCTTGATTCATGTTTTCTATTCTCCTTGACATCCTATAACTTAAATACTATGATTTAAGATTAGCAATACTTAAATGCTATGATATAAAGTTAATATATCTTATTTTATATAAGTAAATAAAAGAACAAAGGAAAAAAAAATATATGTATGTGTGTGTGCGTATATATATATATATGTATATATATATGTATATATATATATACGCACACACACACACAGATTCAAAGAACATACACACACACCACATAAGTGTATTCATAGAAAAATAAAGAGTAAATATTCATGAAAATCACAGTCTTCATTTCTGTAATGGGTCATATGGTCATAGCTGCTATTTAGAACTATTGTCTTCCACTACTCGTTCTGTATTCCTTTTGCCTTCAAGCACCTCAACTGGTCATGGTTCTTTACCCAGTAGGGTGACCCTAATCTTTGTTCCTGCAGTCTGAGTCATGAGCAGTCCTGCCTGGATTGGGTGGTGGTAATTTTTCATTGGTCTTAATCTGGGACTGACAATATTAAGAGATGCCTTAAGGGATGTCATATAGCCCGGACATACTCTTCCTTATCACTGTTGTGGAATAGCAGTCCAATCTCTTTTTGGTAGTCAGAATCAGTCACCTGAGCCAACCTGTTAACTCCCTCCAAAATCCAGAGAGGCACTATAGGTTACATGCCTGTTTGGGGGTGGTAAAAGGGTCTGATGCAAAAACTTACCTTTCACCTTGGAAGGAATATCTCTACATGCCCCACACCACTGGACCTTAGAAGTTTCACTGATATTAAAGGCCCATGAATTTTAGTTAGATTTATTTCATACCCTCTGACAAAAAATGTCTTATAACAAGGTTAAAGTACTTGCTACCTCTTGCTCACTAGGCCCAATCAGTATGCTATCATCCATGTAATGGACTGGGGGGTGATATCTTTCGGAAGGGAAAATAGATCAAGATCCCTGCAAACTAAATTATGACACCAGGAGAGTGAACAGTTGATGTACCCCTGAGATAGTACAGCATATTGCCGGATTTACCAACTGAAAAAAAAAAAAACTGCTTTTGGCAGACATTATGGACAGAGATGGAGAAAAAGACATTTGCCAGATCAATCGCTATCTATTAGGTATCAGGGAATGTGTTAATTTCTTTAAGCAATAAAACTACATCTGGCTAAAGCAGCTGCAATCAGAGCCACCAATTGGTTAAATTTCAATAACCCACTGGTCATTCTCCACAATCCACCTGTCTTGTGCATGTCTTCTGCAAAATGGGAGAGTTGAAGGGAGATGTGGTGGGAAACACCAGCCCTGCATCCTTCAAATCCTTAATGGTGGCACTAACCTTTTGCAATCCCTCCAGGAACATGGTATTGCTTTTAATTTATTATTTTGCTAGGGAAGGATAGTTCTAGTGGCTTCCCCTTGTCCTTTTTCACCATGATAGTCTTTATCCTATAGGTCAAGGAACCAATGTGGGGTTTCTGCCCGCTTTTCAGTATGTCTGTTCCAACTATGCATTCTAGAACTGGGGAAATATCACAAGATAGATTCAGGGATCCATTGGGCCTACTGTAATATAGACCTGTGCTAAAATTCCACTGATCATCTGATATCTAAAAGCTCCATCTCTGACTGTGGGGCCACAGTAATGGCTTAGAGTCTCCTGGAATTAGTGTTAGTTCAGAGCCTTTGTCCAATAATCCCCAAATGTCTGATTATTTCCTTCCACCAATAGAGGGTTACCCTGGTAAAAGGCCATAGTTCCTTTTGGGGATGGCTGAGAGAAATATTAGTAGTATACATTTTCAGTAGTGTACTGAAGTCATACCTCAAGGGGATCCAGCTTCCCCTTCATTCAAATTTTTCTGGGTGTGGAAACTGGCTCATGTCCGGGAATTGATTGAAGGGACATGGCTTTCTGTTCTTATGATTCAGGTTAGACTTATTTACTTGACCTAGAACTTTTCTACTTGTACAGATCAAGTAAGAATTTAGCAGGCTTTCTAGCTATTTCATTTCTAGAGACATCATGATCAATTAGCCAGTACCATAGGTCTGCGTGAGTCAGAATATTCTGATTGCTGCTTTGACTCTGGTGTCCATTATAGTAACCACACCTACCTTGCCTGTGATGGTTGAGTACCACCACTTGGCCCTTTCTACCCTGGGATCCAGTTAATGACCTTGCATTGAGGTTTCCCAATTCAGTGACTGCAGTGCCCACTGTGAGGTCTGGTGTACAGAGAAGACTAATTACAGAGATTTTCAAGGACACCAGGGCTTCCCTTACAAATTTATTCCTTACAAATTTATTCCTCACAGTCCTGCTGAAATGTATGTCTTCTGGACCCTCCTAATTTCGGTAAGTCACTCTTTTTTTTTTTTTTCAACGTTTTTTATTTATTTTGGGGACAGAGAGAGACAGAGCATGAACGGGGGAGGGGCAGAGAGAGAGGGAGACACAGAATGGGAAACAGGCTCCAGGCTCCGAGCCATCAGCCCAGAGCCTGACGCGGGGCTCGAACTCACGGACCGCGAGATCGTGACCTGGCTGAAGTCGGACGCTTAACCGACTGCGCCACCCAGGCGCCCCGGTAAGTCACTCTTAAATGGTAAATCTACTCTCTAACACTGTAATGTCCCTAAGCCTTTGGATCCCTTCCTCTACAAAGCATGTCTGGTATTTCCAACTCACTCACAGGGTCATCTCTTGATCCATGTTTCAGCCAACCAACCAAAGAAACTATTAGAGTCCTTTCTAAACTCCCTGAATTACAACATTAAATGCATAATCTGCTTTATGAACCTGTGTCAATAAATATAGCTTGATCCCACTTTCTGTTCCTTCCACCATTGTCCTACATCTTTAGTATCTATTCCCACATGTCCCCTAGATTTCCGTCTATATAAATTAGAAAAGTTAGCCAGATGTAATACACCTTCTCATTGGTCACACAGAATACCTCATCTTTGGGACCTGCTGGTACTTGAATCTAGTGATAGGTCTAGAAGCAAAGAGGGGTGGTTGGATGGGTTCTGAGGAGATTCAGCATTGTCATGCATGTCAAATACCTTAAGGGAGGCCATTACAGTTTTCCCAGGGAATGTAGGGTCAATCTGGTCAGTCAGGGGTGGAAAGACCAACACCACCGTGGATGACAAGGCCAGTACCACTAGAGGTGGGAATGCCACTGTGAGGAGTGAGGGGGTGAGGAGGCCCACTCTGCTGGAGATGGGGAGACTTCCTCCACTGGTAAGGAAGAATTACCAGAATTTAGACACTCAATGTCCTCAGCTTCAGCAGAATCTTCACACAACCTCATCCCAGCTTATGATCCCATTCTTGCCCATTCAATGTCCTCACTTTAATAGTAGACACCCTGTGAGGCTGGGAGTTCAAGTTGCATTGTAATTTAACAAGTCACAGGATGAGGTTCTACATTTGGTTTTTAGCAGCTTCAGCTCTGTAGCTACAGGTGATAAGGGTCTTTCCAGGAATGCATAGTAGCTCTTAGGTCATTTGTGAAGAGCTTGAGCTGGGAATTTAAATCTCTGAACTCCTCCTTTTCTTTTGCTACTTTGTCAATAATATTAGAAGCAATCAGTCAATGTCATTATATTCATTAATTTTTCAAAAATGTCAGAAGTTCCATATACTATGTCACCTAGCTCCTTGTTTCTTATAAATAAGTGATTTATGCAGATGTTTTGCATATCTCTATAAACAGTTTACACTGTGGATTATAAGTGCTCTCTCCATACTGGAAAGAGAGTCATTAGCATCTTTAAACCTAATTAGATTAGAGAAACAATTCCATACCCTTGGTACCAAAATTGTATTAGTCTATGTTCTTCAAAGAAACAAAAGTCATAGGATATATCTGCCCATCTATTTATCTAATAATAGACATATCTATTATATCTATCTATAAAATTTTATCATCTATCAAAAGAGAGAGAGATTTATTATGAGGAATTGGCTCATGTAATTTTCAAGGCTGAGAAGTCCTATGATCTGCCATCTGCAAACTGGAGATCCAAGAAACCTGATGGTCTGAGTCCAACTGCCTGAGAACCAGGAGAGCATATGTTGTAAATCCTAGTCTAAGGGCCAGAGAAGATGAATTGAGAGGAGAGGAGATGAGATGAAATGAGATATCCCACCGCAAACAGTAAGGCAGGAAAAAGGTATGAAAAGGGGAAGAATTCCTCCTTCCTCAAGCGTTTTCTCTATCCAGGCCCTCCAGGGATTGGATCATGCCCACCTATGTTGAGAAGGGCAATTCACTTTGCTAAATCCATTGATTCAAATACTAATCTCATCTGGATATGCCCTCACAGACACAGCCAGATATTATGTTTAATCTGGGCACCCTGTGGCCAGTCAAGTTGACACATAAAACTAGTTATCACAAATTAATATACCATTCTGAGCTTTATATTTTCAATTGCATATAAAAATTGATCTCCAACTCAGGATATTTAATATCCTTCTGAAATCCATTGAAATATAAAGGTTACCAATTATAGAAGAGCTACCATGTTAATCCTTAATTTCTAATTGCCTTCTAAAAATTCTTATTTGGGTCAAAAACAAGAATATTGAAATTTCTACAAAAACCAATTTGAGTAAATTTGTCATCCTAAGGAAGTCTCAGGTATTTAGTAAAGAGAAATAATGGTATTGAGCTCCTACTATGTCCTGTGCTCTTTAAGTGGATTTTCTTATTTAGTTTTCACACACACACACACACACACACACACATTAATAAGGAAAAAAATAACTAATATTTGGAAAGTTTCATAATTTGCCACTGTCAGTTTGGAGCAGAGTTTTTCAAACCTAGCTCTAATCCCAAAGTTGTGTTTTTTACATAATAGAAACCTTCTACCCAAAGAAACAACTCTATTTGTGGAATGTTAGTGCCCATACATATATAAACATCTCATATACTTAAGTAAAAATATTCATTCTATCGTTTTTCCACTTGACATTATGGCATGAACATTTATGCATATAGGCTCTAAAATGTTAAAAGTTAACATCTTTATAATGCTTTTTCTTGGTAGTATACTTTAATTTCTTTAATTTAATTTAAACGGTTTCCAAATTATTTTCATCATTGATTAGGCATAAGTAAGGTATTCATTCCCTTAGATTTTGATTTCTATTGAGCTATTTCTTTAAGATATAGTTTTAGTTGTGAAATTCATGGGAGTAAAAGATATGAGTATCTATATAGCTCTTACTACACTGACCCTTTTTTTTCTCAACCAGGTGCACTAATTTAAAATGAAATATTGCTACTTTTAAAAGGAGACACTGTCAATACTCACATTCTACAATGGGAAGAACATCAAGCTTCAGGGATTTATCACTCAAATTGTTGTTGTGAATTGCCCTTGAAAAGGATAGTGACAGACCTCCTCCCCTACCCTGAATTATATATCATCCGAGAGGACTGAAATGGTCATTAATTTTTAATATTATCTCTTCTCAGGGAAGAGCATAATGAATTTTCCTTAGACGTTCTTATAGGATTGAAATCCTAGAAATTCTGGGAAGATTTCAGGGTATCTATAGTGAGCTCTGAAAAATGTTAACCAAGTTTCCAGATGAGAGTAGGTAACAGAAAAAACAGTAAATATTAAACTACCTACAATATCAATTCCTACCATAATAACAACTAATAATGCCTGTACAATGCTTTCCTGTTTAGACAGTTTCTTCCCATATGTTTGATCTCGGGTGGGGAAGAATAGATTACACTAGAATGAGGTTTGTGAGATACAGAAAACTGTGTGCCAGGGATAAGATTTGTGCCTTTGTCCTTACTGAAGTTAACAGTCTCATTGGATTAAAAATACATCATCACATTAAAAACTATGTCCCAAAGAAGGTAACATTAAATATCTAACAAGTAAAATATATGATATATCAAAATATAAAAGAAGGAAAGCTTAATTATTCTGGACTTGAGTAATCAGAGTAGTCAGTATGGCTGAGGTATGGAAACTCCTTTTCAGAGAAGTTATATATGATAAGTATCAGGAAGTTAAGCCTTCATTGCATTCTGGCCCTTCTCTAGCCTTCCCATCATCACCTCAGTGTACTTTATTCAGGCCTTTAGGAGCATCCTGAGGAGTTTCCTTTATGAAGGTCAGTCAAGTTCTGGAACCTCACACTTCCTTGTCTATCTCTGGAAGTAGAACCTTTTAGCGAAGGTTTAGTAGAAACTTTTTTTTTTAATACATGAAATAATTACCTTTTTTTTCCATAAAAGTCATATACAAAATGGACCCCAACCAGTAAGGCCTCCTCATCTCAACCTCTTTAATCAAGATTAAAACTCAGTGCATGTGTGTACTTCATCCAGCATCTGCAGGCTGCATCCATGCCTTCAGGCTCTGTTAAGGAGAGTCATCCTAAGAGTCTTCCAGCTATCCTTCTCAATGTGGTTTTCAGGACCTTCACTTTCAAAGGAGATGATGAAGAGAGCTTCCTCGCTCCAGATGGGTGCCGTGAGCAGGTAGTTCTGAATCTTCTTGTCCTTCTCGAAGGGACAATCTACCTGAGTCCATGTCATGAACTCATGGATTTGTCTGGAGATTTCCCTAAATTCCTTGAAGTTAACATTCCCATTGGGCAAGTGATTGGTATGGATTTTGTGCAGGAAGTAAATGTCCTTAACGAAAAGGTTGAATACAGGGATAACAATCTTCTCTCTGCTGTTGTTGGCCATCTGGGACCTTTGTGTGGCCCCCTGCAGGGCCGTGCGGTAGTTGCAGAAGTTGCTGGATGGGTCCATGTGGTGCTCCAAGATGTCAAACTTGGCCATCTTGACTTTGGACCACGTTTTCTTAAGCCTCGCCACAGGACTGAGGTTCATGCCAGAGATGATGGACATCATAGAGTTGAAATTCCCGATATTAAAGTGCTTCTGGGCCACAGCAAGAAAGAACTCTAGCATGTGAGTCCAGTGCTTCTTCTTCACCACCTGGCACACCTCAGTGGCCACTAGCATGCTAAGGCAGTTGAACCACTGTCACAGGCTTCCAGGCTATATGTCTTGGTCAGGTCCCCTTGGCACCGGTGCTTGTCCCAAGAGTTCATGTGGCTGACGATCTGCATCAGATCCTCAGGGTGAATGCTATTGATCCTCTCCAGCTCAATATGAGTCAGCTGCTGGGCCAGCACCAGGGGGTCAAAGCACACACCCAGGATGTCCTTCTGAGTGGCTGGTGGCTTAGCCTTGAGGAAAGACCCTTTGTCCATGGCTGGTGAGGGAAGCTTTTCCCACAGCTCCTGAAGCTGGCTCTGGGCAGCCGGCTACAGCAGCAGGCTCTGTGTCATTTGGGAAATAGCCTTCTTCACTGTGCCATTCTCCTCATTACACTGTGTGACCCGGTGGGTAATAGTCTTCGGTTCAACCATGGCCTTCTCATCCTGGAAGTCACAGGAGAAGGCCTCTGTCCACTCCTTTAACAGCTGCACAGTCTTGGCTGAGAAGGACTTCAGCTTGGCCAAAGAGGTATGCCAATGATCCTCTACCACTCTGTAGCAAAGGATTTCTCCTGCATCGAAACCATCCATGTTTAAAAATCTTGCCCAGTCTGAGTGTAGAAAATAGCAAGCTACAAGGATGGATGGTGAAAGCAGCTATTGATTCAAGTAGACAGCTAAGTATGGCCATTCATTCAACCAATACTTACTGAGCACTAACAAGGCATCTGGCACTGGGTACTTAAACACATTACTGAGATATGAGGGAAAATGTAGTATTTGATTCCAAATATAAAACAGAATAGATTCATACAATTTATCCACAGTAAGAACAAAGAAAATTATTTATTCCAAACCCTTTATCATGAATATCAAGTAACTAAGACACCAAAAGTCACTTACTCAATAGGTGGTTAGTATCAAAGCCAAATTTTAGAACCTAGATCATTTTATTCTTTGCCAATCCATCTTACCCAAGGGTTCCAGGAAGACATTATCATCACCTTTCTTTATTGAAACTTTCAATCTTCTTCTCTGAAAGAAAATGTGAAAAATGTCTTTCAGTGCACAAGTAGGCTTTATCTTTTTTCTTATTATTTTATTCCAAGACTATTAGTTCCTCACCATCTAATACTTATTCTTTAATGAAATGAACTTGAATAACTGGGTAAACATCTACAATGTTTAACAAACTATTGTCATACTTTAAATAATGGCAAAACTACCAAAGCCGTATTGTTCAATAAGAGAGCCACTGGCCACAATTTAAATTACATACAATTATCCACTTTCTCAGTTGCGGTAACTACATTTCACGTGTTCAGTAGCCACATGTAGCCAGTGGCCACCATATTGAACAGTGCAAATATAGAACATTTCCATCATTGTAAAAAGCTCTATTGCAAAGTATCACATTAAAACAAAGAACCAGCTTCCCACCTGGCACTGTAAGGAATGAATTAAATTGCAAAATGTATTTTTTAATACATTCTGCCTTGAGTAATAAGATATTTACATAAGGATATGCAGGAAGAGAGATTTTACTGAGAAGCAGTACAAGAGAGATACAATCATATTGTGTTCTTCTGCTTTCCTGCTTGCAAACTAAATGCTTAAGTGGCATTCTTTGAATGCCTCAGATGCTCAGAATCTTTTCCTCCATATAACTAGATTTGAAATCTTTTCCATAAGTCCTGTGAAATGGTTTATGTATAAATAACACGAATATTCACTATAGTATTCATTCTCTTACACATATTAAATATAAAACAAGTAAATAATATATACTAAAGAAAACACATATGATTATTTAGGAAGGAAAGTTATTTCCAAGTGAATATTCAAATTAAGAACTGTAAAAGAAAAGGTAACACTTTTGACTGAAAATAGTAAATTGGGCACAGCCTATTTTCATATTAGAGAATTTTGGAGAAAATCATGGAAGCATAAAAATATTTTTATATAATAACATTTATAGTGGCAAATTTTTTTCAAACTTAAATGGTCTTCAGGAAAATATTAACAAAATAAAATCATCACTTCCATACAAAACGATATTATATATACATAAAGGGGGGTGACCAAAACAACTGAAAGTGTAGTCTTCTCCCAAAAAAGAACAATGTGATTCCACAAAGGAAAATAAAAAGTGTTAGTATACTGTCTGTCCTTCTCTGTCTCTGCCTCTCTGTCTCTGTCTCATTCTCTCTCCTCACCTGTCTTTGTTGATTGTTTATTGATAGTGGATATGCACTACTATTATAACAGGAAACGTGCAATACACTTTATAAATAAAGAATAGAAGGCATTTTCCCTACTTGGGTATTGTTATAGTAGAAAGTTCAAATAACAAGTGCATGAATGTATGAGCTAATGAATACATGTAGAAATAAATATAACTCCCTTTCCAAACACATTTGGAATATTATTATCCTAAGTCATAATTTTGGAACACCACTAGCAGATGAAATAGAGTTTACTTTTGAGATTATAACAAACAAATCTGTAAGGAAATCAAGCTTTCAGTAGTTACTAACCTTGCTTAATAGTGTAAAAGGGCCAATAAAAAGAGCAAGGCAAGTTGAGAAAGAAATAATGGAACCGAGGATACATAGATTTATACTACAGCAGTGTGTCAGGATAGTTAGAGGACTATTCCCAAAGTTTGAATTTTAAATTAGTTCAAAAAAAAAAAACCTTGGAAAGTGAAACTTACTTTAATCAATAGTGCTAAACATAGCAGTCTACATTTCTGTTAGTCTGGTTATCAGCTTTTAGGATCTCTACTTTTTTTCAAATATTTACTGTGCAAATCACAGGCAATAAGTTAATTTTCTAAAGGACACCTTTTAAAACAAACTGAAAATTTGTAAATTTCTCTCTCCTTTACTTTGAACCTTAATGAGATCAGGATCACATGATTACTATAAGAAAGAATAGATGAGAGGGTAGTGGGAGGGGGGGAAAGTTCTAAACCATTTCAGTGGAGTAAAGATCAATTTCATTTTAATATAATTTTTAATGGTTGTTCAAACTCATAATGCACCCACACAAAAGCCTTCAGTTAATGTGTGTGTATTTTGAGCAGTTCCCCTCTTCGACCCTCCAGTTTAATTTCCGTCCTTCAAATGAGATGAATGGAGCGTGAAGCAGGTCATATCTCAATGCTGACACATGGGTTGCAGACAGAACTCACAGCCTAGAGAAGCAGCCAGTTTGGAGATTAAATCAAAGCAGCTCTGAATAGATGGGAGGTCAGCCAGGGCCAGCTTTGACATTTGATAGGACCTTGTGATCAATCAGGCCTTTCTTCGCTCTCCCAGGTTTCCTTATGACAGGGGCCCTAAAAAACAGATGGGATATGTTACAAAGTGCAGGAGAAGCACTAGATTGTGAAAGGAGATAGGTGTCAATACTATCAAAGGGACAACTGTTATTTGAAGCAGCCAGCAAATCAGAAGGCTCTGTTTTGCTGCAATTGCGATGCGAAAGTTTTGCCTTTCACAATGTGAAATCTGAGCCTTCAGAATGGAGAGATAATTTTTCAAATGCTTTTCAAAATTTCTTACTTTCTATGCATTAAACTGGAAACTTTGAACTTTCTGAATATTATAAGATTGAATTTTAGCCAAGCTTCACTCTGTGAATAAGCTGTGTTTCCAGCAAAGCCAAGCTTGCTTGTTGCTCTATGTGTGTGTTTGTCTTTGGAAAACACATGCACACACACACACACACACACACACACATAAAACCAAGACATGATAACCTTTGGAAGAAAGGAATCAGAGGGTATTAATGTGGAGCACTTACTGGGCAGGGACCTGAGCTTGGTTTCAGGAAATCCCAGTCACGTCGCCAAGGGGGTCATAAAAAATGAATGGTCCCAGAGCACCACTGTGACAGACTGTTTCAGCGAGTGGTAATGGGCCATCTCTAGGATGAAAGGCCATGTATTTATAACTGTGCAGGCTACCAGGTATCACACCATTCATTATGCCTGCCTGATTTAAGGGAGATGCCATTTACCAGGATGACATGAGAGCAAATTATTTCCAGGAATATCACAGCTCTCTCCCCCACCCCTCATCTACCTCTCCATCTTTCCCACCCCCATCCCAGCCATAGAAACACCTGCTTATATTCATACAAGCATGAGCACATTCTCTGAAATTTTCCTGTCAGAGAACATTTCATACTCAGAGCTAACTTCTCCAAAACTTCTCACTGCAATTTACTTTGGGATGGGAAAGTTAGAATGTGGGAGCCTGACCTAGGGAAGTCTCAAATAAGGAGGAAGGGCACAGAGTCACTCTACTACCTTTCTTCCATGAAATATTTGACTGGAGCCCGAAAGCCAAGACAACTGTTGGGCTGATTTGTAAAGTGAGTTACATTTTCACTTGACATGGACTCCATCTTTACAGAGAAGGTTGGCATTTTGAGTGGCATTTTGTTTCTTGGCCACTGACAGTGGTCAGTCATCAATCAAATGTGCAAAATTACTCAACCTCTGTGGACTATTTCTGATGAGAATTTAACCAACTGCAAAAAATTTTAAGTTATTGTCCAGCATTAATATTTTATATTGTCTTGAATACTTGATGAAAGTCTAATAAGACAGAAGCATAATAAACAAAATATTCCACCAACACATCCTGTATTCTGGTAAAAATAATTAATCTCAGGGAACTTGAGGTAGCTAACTCAGATAATAGCAATGTCAAGGATTGCATTTTGAAAAAAATGAGATTTAAATCTAACAGAAGAGTCATCATAAGTGTTTATAATATATGATTTATGTCCCTTAAAGTGTTAAATGAAAAAATAAACTTTAAATTTCATATTAGTCTGTTGGGGAGAAGATAGATATAACATACTTGGATTTTAACCAAGTTAATTCAGCTGTGGCCTTAATATAACTCAAATACATCAGTGATTATAATAAGGTTTCTACAACAGTGTTTTCATGGTCTGTATCACAGCCTCCTTTAAAGAGTTGGTACAGTTATTCTGATGAAAGTTTCCAGAGAGTATCATAACACAACCGTGAGACCTTTGGATTAGTAAATGTGAGTGTGTATGTACGTGTGTGTATTTAATCTATGCAAATCATGCCCTGATTCTGGCCCCCAAGAGCTCAGATGTTTGTGAGAAGTTAGAGATTATTTACAGAGGGCATTTTTTTGAATAATTTTGTCATTGAAATGTGACACAAATCTTCCAAAATGGTAATTCTCTCTAGCAAGCTAATCCTTCAAGAGGTTTTTATGTCTCCAAGAAAGCTGTGTGTAATCAAAAGACTCTACAAAATACATGTGGGTTTGAGTCACTCTCTAGAATTCCATTTAACTATTGCCAGCTCCAGGAACAGCCACAATTTCCTTATCTCTTGTGCACATCAGATAAAGAATTCAGAAAGAATTGGCAGTTGGCAGGTGAGTAGCTGAAAGAGGAAGGAAAAAAGCTTTACTGGTGTTTCCCAATTAATTTTCTTTTCAAGTGAAAGTCTGAAAAGAAAAAATAAGAAAACTGGAAATGACCTAAAAACTCTGGTGTGATAAGATAAACTTTGGCCTGACCATCACCCTGTGACTTAATGCATAGTCTGAGAATGAGAAAATGGACCGAAAAAACAAACAAAACAACCAAAAGCCAAAAAAAGAGACAAACCATGGACTGTATTTCCAACAATTATTTTTTTAATTATACTGAAACTTAAAAGTGAGAAATAGAAGGAATTTGGTCTGAAAAAAAATAAGTCTGTGGGAAAATTAGTGAGAGGAAAAGCAAATAGAAACAAATATTTAGTTAAGAACCTTAACTCAAAATTCCATTTTTAAAAATTGTACTAACGCCAAAACCTTAACGAAAGAGCCGTTTTTTTTCAAATAGGGCAAAGACACCTGTTAATATCAAGGAATCCATTATATTTTATACTTCAATTATCTTTTAAAAATAATGAAGAAATGAGTCAATGGTATTTTTCAGAATGACCCTAGATGCATAACTTAAGACATGTGTTCTGGCACATGACAGTTTACTGTATGTCAAGCTCCCTTTTCCTTAGTGAGGAACAAAGAGGTGGCAGTCTTGGTTTCAGGCAAAGGCAGGGAGTTTTTGTTCCATTCAGCCAAATGTCTCTGTGAACCCTGAGACTGATCCCTCAGGATCGTGTACTCCTGATTCTGAAAATCAATATAACTGGCCAGTTCAAATATCTCCCACGTTCTAAACAACATTTCAGATGCTAAAGTTTTCCGAGGGGCAGAGGCTATAACCTGGTGACAAAGTTTATTTCATCCTGGGCATTCACCCCTCTCTTCAAAAACATCATGAGCTCAGCTTTGAGAAAGTAGTCTGTTTAGATTCTAAACCCCTCTCCAGCTACATCCATGAAGACATGGAAAGGGCTTGCCATAGTTCTGTTCCATAAGTATTGTGCCATGGAAAATCTACTCATTATAGCATATTAACTTGTTTATAAGAGGTACAGGAGATCATCTTTGCCTGGGGTTATTAAGAGCTCAGGCCTTGCAGGGGCACCTGGGTGGCTCAGTCAGTTAAGCGTCTGACTTTGGCCCAGGTCATGATCTCATGGTTTGTGGGTTCAAGCCCCACGTCGAGCTCTGCGCTGACAGCTCAGAGCCTGGAGCCTTCTTTGTATTCTGTGTCTCCCTCTCTCCCTGCCCCTCCCCTGCTCATGCTCTCTCTCTCTCTCTCTCTCAAACATGAATAAACATTAAAAAAAAAAAAAAAAAAAAAAAAAAAAAAAAAAAAAAAAAAAAAAAGCTCAGGCCTTGCAGAAAGGTAGGCCTGAGTTCAAAGTTCAGATCCACCTCTTACCAATGTGTCATACTGGGCAAGTCTCTTTAAAGTAGGAATAGTAATGATCCTTACTTCAAATAATAATAATGGCATTGGGCAAGTCTCTTTAATGTAGGAATAATAATACCAATACCTTGATGTAAGAATTACCTAGGGGCGCCTGGGTGGCTCAGTCGGTTAAGCATCCGACTTTGGCTCAGGTCATGATCTCATGGTTTGTGGGTTCGACCCCCGAGTCGGACTCTGTGCTGACAGCTCAGAGCCTGGAGCCTGCTTCAGATTCTGTGTCTCCCTCTCTCTCTCTGACCCTCCCCCGTTCATGCTGTCTCTCTCTGTCTCAAAAATAAATAAATGTTAAAAAAAATTTTTTTAATAAAAAATTAAAAAAAAAGAATTATCTAAAAGGATTATATAAAAAGCAATTTTCACAGTTCCTGGTACAGAAAAAACAAGCCAACAAGTGAGCTATTGTTAGGTATTGATGCAGCCCATTTATCTTTGAGCATTCTAACCCGGGAGAAGTCTAAGGACACAACAGAACATCACACTCTAATGACATTTTTAGCTATCATTTTATAATTAAAGGAATCAATTAATCAAAAGATCAAGTAAGACATTGGAAAGATAGGAGACAGAAACTTGGGGTTAGCCTTCTTCAAATGGTGCATAAATGTTCATTGACAAGATCATCCTGTTAAAGATTGGAATTGCCCCTTCACAAAAAATTATATAATAGCAATTAGAATTTAAGAGTGCAGACTATTCTCTGGAATAGAAGTGTATTTTTTACCCATTTCTGTATAGCAAATTATCCCAACACATAGAGGCTGAAAATTATGAAACATTTGTTGTCCAATAGTTCTTGTGGATCAGGAATCCAGGAGCAGCTTCCTGGCTAGTTTTAGCTCAGCATCTCTTATGAGCTATAATCAAGGTTTTGGCTAGGGATGCAGTGATCTCAAGGATTGACTGGGGAGGACCTGCTTCCAACCTTATTCACATGGCAGTTGGCAAACCTCAGAAGGTCCACTTTCAAGTTCACTCCCATGGAACTTGCCACAGGCTGCCTCATGACATGGCAGCTGGATTTTCCCAGATTGAGACATTCAACAGATAGTGAGAGAGTCTCCCAAATGGAAACCACAACTTTTTATAACCTCAGCTCAGAACTGACATCCTATCACTTCTGCTGTATTCTGCTTGTTAGAAGTGAGTCAATAAACCCAAACACTACTCAGCAGGAAGACACTACACCAGAGTGTGAATCCCAGGAGGCAGTGATCACTGGGAGGCACCCATAGTCCATTCTCTGGTTTTCAATGTAAAATGTTCGTCCTGCTCCCAAAGAGTTCAAAATTCTCAATATCTACTCAAACCCCAGAATCTCATCATCTGAATCAGGTCCAAGTATGGATGAGGTCCCTCAAGTATAATTCCTCAAACATAACTTGTCAAGTATATTTCCTTGCGATCTGCAGACCTGGGAAGCAAAAGAGACAAATTATCTGCCCCCCACCCCCTGCAACATGCAATGGTAGGCCTGGCATGGGATAGCCATTATAGACAGTCATGTTCAAAGACCAAGGTAGGAAACACAGGGGAATTACTGGTCCCATGCAATTCTGAAATTCAGCTAAGCAAATTGATGTTGAAAGTCTTTGGTTAGTTCTCCTATCCCAAGTAATTTTTCATGTTTTCCCACTCTGCCCTCTGGGCTCCTCGTTCCCCCCTCTTAGCTATCTTAACATTTTCACAAAAAGTAGCAGGTGCTAAAATTCTGAGGATTCAAAGGCCAACTCTACTCTCCTCATTCTGTACTGTTTCTGTCCCTCTCAGCCCAAGCTGGTGATGTTTGTGCAGATTTCTCCTTTGAGAACTTTGTGAGTCCCTTATGACGTCTTGGGGTCAAACCCGATAGACAAAAGCCACACCTATAACCTCTTCTGGATAAACCCCTCTCTATCTTGGGCTGCTGCTGAGATGCCTGAAAGACAAGGCCCTGAAAGTTCCTAGAAGTAGTTTGATGGAGAGACCCTCTGTGGTACCCTTTAATCTCTTTAGAGGGCCTTCAATCTGACTGAAGTTCATCTGAGGCACCACTTTAGACCTTTTTGAGATTTGAATAAGATATTCTATGGCCGTTCGTTGCACTTTATCTTCTTTAACACAGTGTTTTTCTGGCATCGCCCTGGATTAAATCCTTGCTCAGACCTTTTTCCTTTTCTCCTTCCTTCCTTTTTTTTTTTTTTTTTTTAATTTTAGCATCATCCTGGACCACCTGAAGCATCTTAGAGCTTTCAAACCCTCAATTCCCAGCTTTTGTGTTTGTTTGTGTCAACCCCTTACCTGAGTTTCTCTCTCCTGCATCTCACATTTTACTTCAAACAAGAAGAAATCAGGTGGTAAGGAAACACTTTGGAAATCTCCTTAGCTTGGACCATTTCTGTACTTTACGCCAGTTTCCAGTAAGATTCTCCTCCTACTCCTTTTAAGTTCTCACTGCCAGCCACCACGTAATTCAAAATTCTACAAAGAGCATATTCAAGGCACTTAAAACTTTTAGTGATATTCCCCTCAAAAATGTTACAGTGTTTCCAACTTCCGCATACTGCCTCATTCCACTGCCACTCCCACATTTTAGGTTTTGCTATGGCAGCACCTTAGCCCATTTCCAGGTACCAAAGTCTGTGTCAGACAGAGGTTAGAATTCATTCAGTATTTAGACATTAAAGTGGGTGGGTAGGTAGGTAGGCAGGGAGACAGATTTCAAAAAAGGAAAAAAAAAAGGATTAGACCTTATACAATCCTAAGAGATGGTGAATCAGCCTCCACAAGGCTATTGTCTTTAATCTGACACTGAAACTTGAAGTCTAAGGCAACCAGTTGGAAAGGGAAGATTGATTTAAAGTCGGTCAAAGACAAGCTGGAATCACAAACATGATTTGAGCCCATGAAACTACAAAATGTGTGTGTTCTTATTGCCTCTGACTTTGGTGGTGTGAATACACTGATGAAGTGAGGGCTCTTGGTCATACAGATAAAACACACACCTGGTCCAGGAGTCAAGTAAAGCTAAAGGAAAAGCCATATGAGGTGGAGCTGTGGCAGGCCTGGCTGCTGCGTCACATCAATGAGGTGAGCCAAACATGAGCAACACACAGACTAGCTGTGACATGGCGATTGCTTCATTTCTACCCTCCAAATTCCCCACAAGAACTTCCCTTGTGTCCCATCTTCATAGAAAACATAAGAGCGAAGGGAATTTTAAGGAATGTAGTTCAGCCTAGCCAAGTGGATATATTAAAAAGCCACAGTACACTCCTTTAGTAATGTACGTATCTCACACTTTTAAGAAAATTTTGTACATTTCACCTACTCAGTAAATGTCAGGCACTAAGTGAGGTGCTAGGAACACAAGAATGAACAAAGAAAAAATTCCAGTTTTCTTGGAGTTTGTTCTTTATCTCAGGAGGATGGACAATAAACAAAACATAGAATAAATAAGTAAAATTACATCCTACCTGAAAAGGCAGAAAATGCTATAAAAATCGGGGCGCCTGGGTGGCGCAGTCGGTTAAGCGTCCGACTTCAGCCAGGTCACGATCTCGCGGTCCGTGAGTTCGAGCCCCGCGTCAGACTCTGGGCTGATGGCTCGGAGCCTGGAGCCTGTTTCCGATTCTGTGTCTCCCTCTCTCTCTCTGCCCCTCCCCCATTCATGCTCTGTCTCTCTCTCTGTCCCAAAAATAAAAAAAAAATAAAAAAAAAAATCAGGATAAGGGGATTGGGACTGTAGGCTGAGAAAGGAGGTCAGGGGTCTCATTGAGAAGGTGGCATTCATGCAAAGAGTTAGGGAGATGAAGAAGTACACCACGCATGTATCTAAAGGGAATACCCTTACTGCCTAGAAAATGGTAGATAGTCAACAAATGAATGTATAAAAGACAATACAATGGAATGAATGAATGAATAAAATGGAAACAAACATAATAGGAAGACATAAGCCAATGGATGAGTTTCTGAAAGGAAGAACACTATTTCCCCACAAGCTTTTCACCTACATATCTTACTAACAGATGAGTCATACTGAGGAAATATTTCTGCTTGTTGCAGTTAGGATTTTTTTGGCTGCAAATATCTTGGCCAACTTCAAAATCAAATTCATTGCAGTGATGTGAAGTCACTGATGAAATCAAAGAAACTGATTAGCCAGGCCTAAGGGAAGAAGAAATCAGGACAATTCACACGGTCTACTTAAGAGGATTAATGGATCAGTGAGAACTCTTTTCAGGGTGCCACCAGCGAACTGAATCACTAGCCATGGTCCATTTTTGTGTCAAAATCTTCTGTTCAAGACTCAAATTCTTGCAACAGTGTCTTACTCTTCAAGTTTGGGTCACAAGTCCACTCACAAAAAGGCAGGAAAACTGGACTGACAGTGTCACCAAGATCACGTGAGACAGGGTGGTTAGTTTGTCAAAGGAAAAACATATGCCATTGCCAAATGAAGCAGGAAAGGATATTGGGTGGATAAAAGTAATAGATGCTCACCATCTCTATCAAAACTCTTTATAACTGGCTGATTGCCTGCCATATGAAAATAATGAGTGAAGAGACTCCTCATGGTGCATGGAATTCCAAAGGTGTCCATGTAATTTAGACCTAAAGACAGCCACATAGGAAATCGTTCTATTTCTGTCCCCGGTGCTAGGGACATCTTTTATGTCCAGGGTGCCTCATGCTTTACCTAGTTGGCAATCTTACCAAGAAACAAGAAGAGGAAGGTAAGGTAAGGAAGAGATGTCTTGAACTAAACAGGATGATTAGAAACACCTATCTCCTATAGACACGGACTAGGAAGATAAATTATCATTCTGAGATCACAGAAAATGCCAAGAGCATTGCAGATAGGATAAACATTCAGACTTTGGGGCTGCCGTGACTATAGATAAGATTATTTGTTTCTTCTCAGTCTATTTATGTCAATTTCTTCCTGTTCCATTGCTAACATTCCTCTGCCTGTACATTTAAAAAATATTAATTCAGAACATGTATCTTTCCTTTCTTCTCTAAAATGTCTCTGGCTATGTGATATTTTCACACAAAGGAGCTATATTTGGCATTCAAAAATTGCTTTTCTTCCTGCTGGCAAGAAGAATTCACTCACTACCTACTAGTGCAAAACACTTATTTTGCTTAAGAAAAGAAAAAAAGGAGCTTCCTCCAAATGATACAGAAAGAAAATAGATATTAAATTTTAAAGAGGACAAAATGATTCCTCCTCCTTGAACATTTTCCAGAACAATACACTGCTCCTGTCTATTGTTTCAGAGGCTAATAGTTACATAAATGCCTTTCGGGTAGCATTATTTCCATGGTATCATCATCTTAGGCACAAAAGGAGTAGGCAGAGGTATAATGACTCACTTTTTAACCACGCCCTGATTTATATCCAGAGCTCCCCAAAGGAGAAAATACTGCATTGTTTGTTTGTTTTTTCAAATTTCTTTCCTTGTTTCCTTGTTATTTTTCCTTTTTTAAATCTTTATTAAGTTCTGTTCAATGTGTACAAGGGACCCCTATGTCCATACCAGCAATATAAGGACAAAATTAGGCCAAGAATCAAAAGACTGGAATTCCCTTTGGTCTAGCACCTTAGTGGATATGCTGAAACTAATATGTGCCCTAAAGGGAAGGGGGGGGTGGGAAATGGGGACTTTGTAAAAAGAATTTGCCCAATTTGATGCTCAAATAGATATAATAGGGGTTAGACTGAAAGGTCACTTTATTTAATCTCTTCCTTTAAATTCCTGGTCGTATGGCAATTTAGATCTTAACCACTCTTTGTTAGAAAAATCTGTGAACTTAAGTATCTGGTGAAAAATAAACTTGGCTAAATGTCTGTCACTAAATTTAGGCATAGAATATTATTGCATTTTTACTAGCATCTTTGCTGGATTTTTTGTGAGACCTGACTCTGGAAATTCTGCAAGCCATCCTAGTTTTTCAAAATTAGTAAGGTACCATTTAGAACACATAAACTCTTGGGCTACTGATTAGTGAACAGCTAGTCTGGAAAATTAAAAATGCCCTCCAGAAAGTGTTATGAGAATAGGGATTTAAAAAAATCTTTTTTCTTCATATGGAGAGGGCCAGACTCAACTAATGAGCAATTGAAAAAGTCAATTATTATCCTATGAGATTAGAGGTCTATAACAGAAAATAAAAAGCAAGCTACTATAAATGGCATCAGAATACAATAAAACAAAATTCTACAGTGAATAGGCAGTCCCCGGTTGCGTGATGCCTTCCACTAACAAGATGAGATGATCTGGAATTACACCAAAACACTGAAGAGATCTTGCCTTGCCTTATATGTCTCCAGGATCTATTTCCTCTTATGATAAAGAATTTGAAGGGTGCCTGGGTGGCTCAGTCGGGTAAGCAACCAACTTTGGCTCAGCTCATGATCTTGTGTTTTGTGAGTTCAAGCTCCGCATGGGGCTCTGTGCTGACAGCTCAGAGCCTGGAGCCTGTTTCAGATTCTGTGTCTCCCTCTCTCTCTGACCCTCCCCCGTTCATGCTCTGTCTCTGCCTATCTCAAAAATAAATAAACGTTAAAAAAAAAAAAAAAAAAAACAAAGGGAGAAAAAGTATTCTGTGAGTCTGAAGCTAGAGTCAGGATCCAACGTAACAGTCACCAGAATGAAAAGATTTCAGTGCAAGTTAAAGAAGGTCACTCTTACCAGTAGTGGAATGGGGCTCCTCCTGAAGTGGCCAGGTTACCCACCAGTGACCATATTTAAGAGACAGAAATACTTGGGGACACCTGGGTGGCTCAGTCAGTTAAGCCTCCAACTCTTGATTTTGGCTCAGGTCATGATCTCACCATCTGTGAGGTTGAGCCCGTGTGGGGCTCTGTGCTGACAGCACAAAGCCTTCTTGGGATTCTCTGTCTCCTTCTATCTCTGCCCCTCCCCTCTCGTGATCTCTTTCTGTTTCTCTTTCTCAAAAATAAATATACGCTAAAAAAGTGTCATTAAGAAAAGAAACAGGAATACTTGGCATTTGTACAAAAGCTTAATAATGATAAAAATTTACATGATAAACTGAAAGAATTCTGGGCCACCCTCATGACTTACTGAGCAGCTACCCCGAAGTAGATCTTGACTGATGGTTGTCTTAAAAAAGTGGTGCAGGGACTTGCCTACTCAGTCCATCTGTCTGTCTGTCTATCTATCTATCATCCGTCTGTTCATCCGTCCATCCATTTCACATGAATGTTCTCTCTCACCTTTCTTTCTGAGGAATGCTATGCTCATGATGCCCTGACACCCTTTTCCCCCTGTGTTCTCCCTTCTCTCCTACCTCTCAGACACAATTGTCCTAATCTAGGCCTTCCTCTGCAGGCACTATAAAAAGTGTAGAAACTGCAGCATAACCTCTTACTCTGACTTTTTTTTTCTCTACATGAGACAAACTCCTTAGAATTCAGGGGAGTCAAGTTTTTCCTCCCTTGTCAGTGGAATTTATTATTTTATTTTTATAATACCATGTAAAGAAGGCAACATTAAAGTTAATAGCCCCATTTTGTAGATAAGCAAACTGAGGCCCAGTGAAGTTCTGTTACTGGTCTAAGATCACATACATAAAATGACAGAACCATCACCTGAACTAGGTGGCTCCAGGCTTGGTGCTCTTTCCACCACAAGTGAGACAAGTAGGTATTGGATTTAATACAGAGATATACAGGATCTTATACAGGATATAGGATTTAAATGAGGAATTCTTTCTTTAGGCTAGAGGCTTCTTTGTACTTCATGTATATATGATTCAATTTTCTAAATGTTATTTATCTATTGATAAAATATGAGGATCTATAAATGTTCCTAATACCTATCTCTTTTTATAGGGTACATTGCAGCAGTTATAAACTCAGGGTACTATTATTTAAGTTAGTTAAGATGCTTTAAGTTTATATAAAGAGGCTAATTTTATTTCACTATTATTGCTATTGTATCATTTTAACACAGGTTAATTTAAGAAAAGAAAGTAATTTCAAAGGCAGTCAGCCACAATGGTATAGACAAACCTCTGCCAGCTGGCTGTAAAGCTCTGAAAATTAATGAAATCATCACCCCTTAAAATTTTCTCTACAGTTGCATTGTCAGGAACTTATTCTTTCTACATTTAGCTGCTGGCAAACAGTCACTCTTAAATCTAATACAATTTAGTAATATTTTCCATACATATTAGGGTGTGTCTTTTTACTCAGTGAAATTGTAATCTAAACAGTGGCATAAATGAATCAAGATGAGTTGTACTGGGGAGTTGGAAAGGCAGCTCCGAGGAATGAGCCTCTAAATGCCTACTATAGATAGTTTAGCCTGGGTTGGAAGAAAATCAGGTCTTATATTCAGCCCTATATTCACATACCGCAAGTCTTTGAGTATCCAAGTAGGATGATGATGATAAATGTCACAGAAAGCCAGGCAGAAGGAGGCTGCATAGATCATCAGTCTTCAGTAGGATCTTGCTGAAGGCCAACTTTCGGTGAATAAAATAGTTATGATCGCCATAAGTTTAGGGGCATAAAATGTGTTAAATTTGCATAAAATTTACATAAACCTACCTAAATGATTCCAGCTGCCACAAAAAAATATGTGGGCATCTTCTTACATTATCTTAAACCTCATATACCTTAAAAACGAGAGAAGGGCTTAGGAGAACTTGCTTGTAAGTTTCTCTGAAGAACACTATAACAAAGTTTGATAGGAAGAGCTTGATTAAATAATTGAGGAAAGGGAATCTGCTTAATTCAAGTGAATCCATTTTTAAAAAAAATCCTCACTGTTGCAATATGTCTAAAATAAGCCCGATTTCCCCCTTGCTTTTATCAGTTCAGTGTATGGTATGGAATATGATTTAGAGATACTGGCTCATTTAGGGGAAAGCACAAATGGGCTCTGAATCCTAGGTGTGATATCTGCTAGCCATGGGATACAAGGCAAATACTTGAAATTCTTTCATTTTCCATTTTCTCAGTTGCAGTATACAACGATGGAGGTTCTCCAACCTGACCTAGCAGAGATCACCTGAGGGCTTTGATAACTACAATCCCAAGACCTACTCTGAGAGATCCAAAGGTGAGCATGAGGAAAGAATCCAGAAATCCATATTTATGATCAGCACCAGAGATGATTCCAGGACAGTTCATCAAAGCTAGGAATTTGTGGACCAGAAGAAATCTACAAGTCTGACAACTCTAAAAGTTTGTGTCTGCTTAACTCTTTTGATGTTTAAGCATCTTGAAACTATAACCTCACCAGAGATTAAGTACCTGAAGAATTTGAGGTCTTAAAATTAGCACCGGATCAAGATTCAAGGGTAGGAATCCTGAAGTCTTTCACTCCCTGGATGCATGACATTTGCATTTCCTTGTAAGTGTTCATGGCTATGAAGTGAAGACTAATTCCTTTAGAAGGTCTCTAAGGTCTCTACAAAGAACTTTATATGAATCTAAGTTATATGACTCAGATACATTTGGAAAGTTGGTGAGGAAAACATGTTTCCTTTTGAAATGCCTCCTCTTAAAAGATATTTCACAGAGACAAGCTCTGTTTAATTGACTGGGACCTCATGGATGGAAGCTTCGAATCTGATTCAAACCTAATTATAACCCTTCTCTACTGAGAACTTTACAAACTGTCTCCCATTTCTATTTTCAGATAGAAATGAGACAAAAAAAAAAAGGAAGAAAAGGGAAAGAAGTGTGTTTAAATGTTTTTGCTCAAAAAGCTAATTATTATGTAACATCTCTATTCAAGCTCTCATTCCACATCATGCAAAATATTTGCAATAAAGCATAAATCTGGATTAACTTTCTCTGCTTTGAGGTTTGCAGAAAGAACTGTCTGCAGGATATATGAAGCCTGCATAAATCTGTGTGCAGTCAGTGGTCAGTATTCTAGAGGCAGTAGAAAAATAGGTTTTCTGATAAGGCATCAGTTTTGCAATGAACACGATGAAATATGTCACTTTCAAGTTGAGTCCATTTTTGAAATTCCAGGCAAAGCCATCACAGCCCCTGTCATGGAGGCTGGATAATTGGGATTCATTGCACAACCTACATTCTCTAAAAGATGATTGACATCCCTGCAGTTTGTGCTGTGTGAAACTGGCCACATTGTCAAAACCTGGACAAACACGATCTTCTCAAATTGAGATTTAGTTAAATACGAAGATGTGGAGATGTGTTTTCATACATTTTTAATAAATGTTTTCTAAAGTTGTGATTAGAATAAAATAATTTGTCTAGAAAGTTGTACTGACCAATATATGGTAGCTGCTAGCCACATATGGCCATTGACACTTGAAATGTGGTTAATTCAGATGGAGGTGTGCTAGAAATTTAAGTATTCCCAGACTTCTAAGAGTCAATTTTTTAAAAAGAATACAAAGTATTTCATTAAAATATTTTATGTAGATTACATGTTGAAGCAGTAATATTTTGAATATATAGGCTAAATAACATAATTAGTAAAGTTAATCTCACTCTCTACTTTTTTAATATGATTACCAGAAAATTATATATATATATATGTGTGTGTGTGTGTGTGTGTGTATATATATATATATATATATATATATATATATTACATTATATTTCTATTAGATAGCATTGTTCTCAACAGAAGATTGAACAGGTATGTCTTCTCAGACAGGTTTATTGATATTATTTGAAGCTCACTTTAGCATATATTTGGACCTACAGTACATGAGTTCAAGATAGTAATGTTTCTCCACACCAATTTATTTGATACTAGACCCATATTGTTGCCTCTGAAATATAAAACTATAATTTCAGAATAATTTTATGTGTCTAAAAGGACTTTGATATATTACACAGTGACTTAGAGTCTTAGAACTTCTAGATACCCCCAAAATCATTTAGCTCAATCCCATTTAGTTCAATTCATTTTTAGAGGAGGACATTAAGAACCAGAGTTCAAGTGATCTCCTTAATATTACTTAGGAGCAAAGCCAGAATTGGAACCCAGATATCTGACTCACAAACCACACTATTTCTATTTTACCAATGTAATTTAAATTTGACTATGTTTCAAAGTGAGAATGAAATTATTCCTTGCTTCTCCCCCCATAATAAGTAGTCTTATTTTTTTGCAAAATAACTTCAATTCAAAAGCTATGTGGTTTTTTTTGAAATTGCCATAATTAAGGCTATATTTGTTAAAACAATACGGTTGGTTAAAGTAAATTAATAATATCTTATTATTGGTCTCATTCCCCAACAACTATAATTTGGCCTAAAAGAATTCTGTGATATAAAATAATGAAAACATAAAACTTACAAAATCACCAAGAAAGCAATCAGTACCTAAAATATGATATGTCTACCTACAAGTAGTAGCACTAGGAGAAAGAAACCAGCATGGTTCAAAAAGAACCATAAAGCCCTAGGGCAGAGACGGACCCCAGGCACTGGGTCTGGCAGGGGGATTTTCTGCTAGGAAACTAAAGACAATACCCATGGAGGAATCAAGTTAGCTAAACAGGGGGAAGGAAGGCACTGACAAAACTTGCAAGGGATATTAAAACAGAACAGAACAAAACAAAACAAAAACAAAAACAAACATTAATTTAAAATATTTGAGAGGTGCCTGGGTGGCTCAGTTGGTTAAGCGTCCAACTTCGGCTTATGTCATGATCTAAGGGTCTGTGAGTTCGAGCCCCGCGTAGGGCTCTGTGCTGTCAGTTCAGAGCCTGGAGCCTCCTTCCGAGTCTGTGTCTCCCTCTCTCTCTCACACTCTGTCTCCTCCTCTACTCACACTCTGTCTCTATCAAAAAATGAATAAACGTTAAAAAAAAATTTAAATATTTGACACGAAGGGTAAAGGAAAAATGTTGCTTCTTTATTAGGGAAAAAAAAACTATCCCTTGCCTGAGGCTCTTGAGATATTGTCTTGGGCTATTTGGTAAGTATTTAATCTCTTTAGGGCCAAGTCCATTGAGGCCCTAAACCAGTCACTCTCCTGTAAAGTGAAGAATCCAGTGAAACCTTTTACTTTTTTCATTACAAAAAAAAAAATTAAAATAAAATAAGTAATTAATTGATATTCCATTTGTGGGGGTTGGGAGGGAAGGGGAACTAAAGTAGTCTTTTTGAAGTCAATTAAAAGATAATCTCAGGGGCACCTGGGTGGCTCAGTTGGTTAAACATCGACTCTTGATTTTGGCTTAGGTCATAACCTCACAGTTCATGAGTTCAAGCCCCATGTCAGGCTCTGTGCTGACACTGTGGAGACTGCTTGGGACTCTCTCTTTGCCTCTCACCTGCTCACACTTTCTCTTTTTCTCACAAATAAATAAATATTAAAAAATAAAAGTCTCAAGATTAAAGGAAACTAAAAAAATAAATAAATAAATAAAGGAAACTAGTCCTTCTAAATACTGTTTTGACAGAAGTAACCAGATTTTTTTTTTTTTTTGGTCAAATTCCATGAAATACAGTGCATAAAATATCTGTCACAGTACCTGTGCATGCTAGATACCGATAAATGTTCATATCTGAATCATTCAAAGTGATTGTTCATGTAAATTTAAGGTTAGGATGACAGAGAACTGGAAGGAATGAAGCATTTATATTTTTATTTTTATATTCTGATTGTATTCTATTTTGATATTCCAACTGCAATGAATTTTCATTATATGCAGCCTGGAAATTATAAAAATATAATATTAAAGTATAAAGTATGTAATAAAAATCCTTTTCTTCTTTTATTTTCTCCAACATTTTTTTTTTATCTCACAGTCTTTCCCCTTCACATTTGATTTTTTTCTCAAACAGTATTTTATGCTACCCCAGTCTTTCTCTATCTCTATTCTCTTCACTTGGAAACTACTTTGCTGAGTTTGAGAATACTCAGTGCACAGGGCAAGATGAAATCACACAAACATAAGGGAGGCCACCTAGGGAAGACCAGAGAGTGTGGGTGGGATCACCAACACATTAACTTTAAAATTCACCGTTGTTATTGTATTTAGAAATGATCTGACTCAGGGGAACCAACTCTCACTAATTAATCCATTAAAATCCAGCAAGTCAATTACCATTCTACAGAGAAAAAGATCTACCAAGGAAACAAGAAAGTTTACATCAGTCAGACATTCTTCTCCTATAAGACATAACGCAGGGGAAGCTAAATTATGGTCAGTAACTTGCTTCAGATAGATGTTCTTGATGTGTATCATTAAACTACAAAGGCCAGATGCATTTCTCCACGCTCTAGAATTTGCCTGCCAAATCTTCAGGAATAGTAAGAACATTCTTTCCCTCTTGGGAGTACTGAAGATATTCTGACAAATATTACTTCTTGACAGTTCTTTTTAATTATTCCAGGTTAACCATCTCTCTTCTTTTAATACTGTCTTTCCATAAAAGTTTATCATAAAACTGGTTAAAATATCACAATCATACTCTGGTTCTGCTTCTCTAATGGGTCTCCTTGATTGGAGTTTTAGGAGCTATCAAGACCTTCCAGTCCTACATTTGCAGGTGTCTCTTGGTTTAGCCATAGAGAGTGCAAATCAAATGTTATGTGTAGATTTTTTCAGACTAATTCATTGAAAGTGATGCTATTTCTAACTTTTTGGTGGACACCTTACTATTGCAATCTGTATTGATTATGTAAGGACCCTTGTATGCTCTCTTTAGTAATAAAGATATTGAGCCTCTTTATAAATAATTTAGGACATGTCTAAATGTATTTTCCATGGGGAATTTTGATCTGCATGATTCAGTCACTTCAGAGAATACAGCATCATCTTCTAAAAATTCCAGATCTAGACAAGTGGAAAACCTCCTTTGGAAGGGCAAATGCTTCTCTATTTTAATTCCTTCCCAGCCTTCCAAGGCAAATGGGTCTCTTACACTATTTTCTTAAGCCAAGTAAACATCATTAAGTGGTCCTTTGGCAAAGCTTGTATTCATTAAGTGATGTTTCCATTTGAAATTACAAATATAAACCAATCCTTATGTTCCATTTGCCTCCACCCTAAGGATGGCTCTATTTACTTCAAATTTTAGTGTAGACTCAGGATTATGTCCACTTCAGGTTGTAGGAACATCCTGGCTCAGGATTATGTCCATTTTATGCTGAAGGAACATCCTGCTTCTATCAGCAGTTGAGAACAAATTTCTCTAAAACCAAGTCCGTATACGATATTAAAAATGTTTAATTCTTTCACTAATGCTGGTTTTAAGGATGAGTACACATTATAATTTTTATAAATATTCCATTTCTTAGATCCCTGAGGATCTCTCTTACATCAAACCAGCGCTCTCTTTTTCCCTTCACAGTCCATAGCTTACAATCACTTAGTACAGTTTTTATAGTACATTACAATTCTAGTAAAAGAAAATAATATATAAAAATCCTAACTGAGCAAAAGTCAAAAGAAGAATAAAAGTACTACTTCTTCACATTACCAAACTCCTGATTTGAGAAATATCTTTTTATTTTCTCAGGAAGGCTGAATTTCCAAGGAAGATTCCAGAACTGAACCTACCATCTTCCATCTTCCACGAAGTTAATTAACCAAAAGCAAGTGATGTACAGAGGCAGGTATGGTGGTAGGGGTGAGGTTGTGGGAGTCAGTGACAGGTCAGCACATGGACTCTCCTTTCCTTTGAACTTTCTAGAAGTCCAAAGTAAGTTGTAGTTGGATACATAAGAGAAATTTCAAGAGTAAATGAAATCAGATAAATAAACTTTATCACTATTGGTCTTGAGCAATTATTGTAAAACACATATTGACACAGAAAAAGAATCAAGAAAAGCTATGAGCATACTGGCACAAAGCATCTGATGATGAGGCACTGACCCTGTCCCCTTACCACCTCCACCAATGTGATTGTTTATATTCATACATTCCTATCTTTGCATCACTTGGATAACCATCTCCTAATTTGCATCATAATGTTGGGTAATTGGCTGTGAACATTTTATCTCAATAACTGTGATTCTTGGAAAATGATGTCAAAACCAACATATTTTTCTCTCGCTCAAAAGTCTCAATCCATTGTCCGTTTTTCTCCCAAACGTCTGCCCTTCCTTCTCTCATTCTTCTGCACGTTCACTAAGCAAGTTCAGAATTTCTGTAAAAGGTCGGCAAAGATTAGCTATGTCCAGCGTTAAGAAATGACCCCACCATGGGGCACCTGGGTTGCTCAGTTGGTTAGGTAGCCGACATCAGCTCAGGTCATGATCTCGCAGTTTGTGAATTCAAGCCCCGTATTGGGCTCTGTACTGACAGCTGACAGAGCCTGGAGCGTGCTTCAGATTCTGTGTCTCCCCCTCTCTCTGCCCCCTCCCCTGCTCACACTCTGTGTCTCTCTGTCTCTCAATAATAAATAAAGGTTAAAAAATAAAAAAAAAAAAAAAAGAAATGACCCCACCAGGATGAGGAATGGATCCAGGCTATGGTAAGTGATAAATGTACTTGCTGCCTCTGATCTCTGTGCAACTTTTTATGCCCTACCACATTACCCCCATTAGTGATGCTCTCTGACTTAGTCCTCAACTTGGCAATGTGCCTTAGTGGAGGCACTGCAGCCTTGTTACAACAGTTCTCCATGTGGTTCTGCATTATGAATTACGGCATTTATGTTAAGCGAACTAGCGTGAGCTTTTCAGACCTCAAAAGGTACCCTGCAGTTCCCAAATATCTAGGATACAGAAGGCAAAAGTAGGAGAAAATATGGAATTTGAAAAGAGACATAAGAGAAAAGCAGGAGCAAAAGAATTAAAACAATAACAATTTTGGCCAACGTCCAAATACATCAGTGAAAGAGGGGAGGTAATTTTGACCCCCCAGCTAGTATATCAAAACATGTCATTTCACACACTCACACTGAATGATGACTCGGCTCTCTTTTTCTCAGCTCCAGCTATAGCTAGGAATACTTTGTTGATTTTTTTTTTTTTTT